>NW_026891153.1:0-123305 GCF_015708825.2 Lethenteron reissneri
CCCGTTGCTTTGGCCCCTGGGTTTGTGTGTGAGGAGGGCTGCTGCTGCTTGCTTGTGTCTTGGTACTGGCCACACACACGCACACACACATACGGACAGAGACGGAGGGACACACGCGCACGTGCGCAGCCTGCAGCATTCGCCGACAACTCAGCCACCACCAACAGCGATATCATTATCAGCAGCGGCAGCACCACCACCATTAACAGCGACAGCGGTGGTAATAGCAGCAGCAGCACCACTATCAGCAATACACAATCACCATCAGCATCAGCAATATACAATTACCATCATCACCATCAGCAATACACAATCACCATCATCACCATCAGCGATACACAATTACCATCATCACCATCAGCAATACACAATCACCATCAGTATCACCATGACCAACACAAAATTACCACAAACATCACCACAAGCATCATCATTAGCAGCAACACAATCGCCATTGTCACCACCAACACCACCACCAGCACCATCCGCAACACGATCGCCATCTGTACCATCATCATCGGCTGTAGCAGCGCCATCGCCACCACCGCCACCACCATCGTCAGCAGCTTTAGCGTCACCACCATCCAGCAGCAGCAGCAGCACACAGCCGGGCACCCAGCTGACATCTTGCGGCGGCAGCAGCATGGGGCGAGATTGTCGCCACCTGGACCATCTCCTCGCCCATCGGCGGAGCGCGCCGCTCTCCTCATCACCGCCGCCGCCGCCGCCGCTGTCCGTCAGCATCCTCCTGCTGCTGCTGCTGCTCCTGCTGCTGCTGCTGCCTCAGCCGGCAGAGTCCTGCGGACCTGGTAGCTTGAACGGGGGCCAGCGGCGCCCGGCGCGCAAGCTGACGCCGCTCGCCTTCAAGCAGTTCGTGCCCAACGTGGCCGAGAGGGCGCTGGGCGCGAGCGGCCGCTACGAGGGGAAGATCGCACGCGGCTCCGAGAGGTTCCGGGAGCTGACGCCCAACTACAACCCCGACGTCGTGTTCAAGGACGAGGAGGGCACCGGGGCCGACCGCCTCATGACGCAGGTGAGGAGGGTGCCTTGATTGGGGGCGGGGGGGGATTAGGTGAGGGTGAGGATGGATGATGGTTATGATGATGGGGATGAGGATGTGGAGGAAGATGATGATGGCGAGGAAGATGATGGCGAGGATGATGATAGTACTGCTGATGGTGGCGCTGGTAATGATACTCCTAAATGAATATAACATGATCATTAGTGATGATACTATTAATAATGATATGATCAATCTAGATTTGAAGTTTTTGTGACTGCAAGGATCCATACTCTTTGGTTCTTTCGGTAAAGTCACGTGGGTAGAAAATTCATAAAATCATTAATTTATTTTATACCTACGTGACTTTACCGAAAGAACCAAAAAGTGATGAAATGATCATCAGTGATGATACTCCTAATGATGAAATGATCATCAGTGATGATACTTCTAATGATGAAATGATCATCAGTGATGATACTCCTAATGATGATATTATCATCATTTTTTATGATCAGTGGAAACAAGAAGATGCTCGGTGTAGTCGGCACTTTGCTTTGTTCACCATTTCGTTTGTTTTTAATCTTTGCTTTATGTAACCCCCGCTCTCTCGCTCTCTCTCGTTCTACACGCAGCCCCGTGTCTCCCTCTCTTTCCGTCTCTCCGTGTTGGTCTCCATATCTCTCACTCTTCCCCCCTCCTCCTCCTCCCTGTAGTTCCCCTCTCGCCGTCTCTCCGTGTATCGCTCCCCCTCTCTCCCTATTCTCATTCTCTCTCCATTTCTCCCTCTCATCGTGTCTATCTCTGTCGATGTCTCCTTCTCTCTCCTTCTCTACCCTTGTTCTCCCCGTGCATAACCCCCCTCCTCTTCCCTCGTCTCCATCTCCCGCCCGCTCCATCTCTGCCCCTTTGTCTCGTCATTTCACCCCCCTCCACACCCCATTGTTTACCCTACTGCCATCTCCCTTCTCTCTCGCAATTTACTGTCTCCCCGTGTCTCCCCGTGTCTCTCCGTGTCTCTCCGTGTCTCTCCGTGTCTCCCCGTGTCTCCCCTCCACTGTACCCTTCTTTCCTTCCTTTCTCGCTCCATCTGTCTACCTCCCACCCCACCCCCCTTTGTATTTCTCTCCCCAACTCCTTGTTTCTCTCTCGCTCTGCCTCTCTCTCTCCCTCTACTCTCTCCACCTACGCCACCCACACACCCTCCTGTGTCCACCTCTCACTGAACTCCGGTCCCTACACTTGGGAGCCGGACAAGCCCCTCTCTGCACCAGCGTGGACAGCACCCTCGTGGTGTTCACCTTCTGAAGCGCTCGCTCGTCACCGTGGCGTGCGCGATGACCACCACCACCACCACGTGACTTTTCTTTCGTGTTGTGCGCGGCGCATTTAGCGCCACAGCACGTGGATTTGTAGCGTTTATTTTCATTCATTTGCTGGTGACTTTGTGCATTTCATATCGGAGTCGCCTCCAGCGCTGTTGCTGCTGCTGGCGGCAATAAAAGTTGTTTAAAAAGTCAAAAGTCTGCCCCGTCTCTCCCCTCTCAACTCTCTCTTCCGTCTCTCTCCGCTCGCTCGCTCGTGCTCAGCGCTGCAAGGAGCGCCTCAACTCGCTCGCCATCTCCGTGATGAACACGTGGCCCGGCGTGAAGCTGCGCGTGACCGAGGGCTGGGACGAGGACGGCCACCACTCGGAGGAGTCGCTGCACTACGAGGGGCGCGCCGTGGACATCACCACGTCGGACCGCGACCGCGACAAGTACGGCACGCTGGCACGCCTCGCCGCCCAGGCGGGCTTCGACTGGGTCCACTACGAGTCCAAGTCGCACGTGCACTGCTCCGTCAAGGCCGGTGAGCGCGTTGCGAGCGACGAGTTATTCGTGGTGGGACCTCCTTTGCCAGCACCACAATATACTAATAGGGGTTTCCCCTTTTTTCTGGCAACAAAAAATGCCACCTTTTGCAAGGAATCGTGCTTACATTAGCCACAATACTCGCAGTCGAATGCCGCCTTTTGGCGTCATCTGGTCGAACACTGTATGAGACTAGGCTCTAAAGAAGGCTGTCTCTGGTGTGGACCAATCATTTTCAAAGACAATTCATACATTATCAGAGTATTGTTTTTTGTTTTGCATTTGACTGCAAGTATAGTGGTTAATGTAAGCATGATTCCTTGCAAAAGGTGTCAGTTTTTGTTGCCAGAAAAAAAGGGGAAAACCCTATTGGTAGAGTTATTCGTGGTTCGTGATGTCGAACCGGTTAATCGATTGATAATAAAAAAAAGTGTGTTTAGAAGAACAAGAAGAAAACAACTACATTTGGCGTTTTGTCAATGACAATATTTCTGTGGCGTATGTGGGCGTTGCAATTAAACGAGTGCGCGTGCGTGTGGCGAACTTCTTTCGCACCGTACGTAGCCAACCGCACTAATCGGAGGTGTGGGGGCAGGACAACAAACGTGGTGGCCCCACGGCCATCGCTCCACGGTAAGTGATGTGTGTGTGTGTACTGTATGTCGTAGGCGACGTTTCGGGCAATGGTCCTACTTCACGTGCTGCGGTAGACTATTCAGTAGTAAACAAGTAAGCCGTGTCTCCTTCACATATCCGACTCGCTTAAAAAAACATCACAGCCATAAAACAAATACCTTGATGTTTCATGCGTAGAGACGGATATGCGATGAAGGCGACTGTGTGTGCTCATCTCATTTAATAAAAACAATTTAATTCGTGTTCTCCCACAAGCAGCTCATGATCGAGCCGCAGGGATATAGCTCCGTGGCCTTCAGAGGCAAAAAGTGTCCTCGGGCGCCGTGGCTACACACGGGGGGGGGGGGGTGGGTGGCCAGCACCACGCCCGACAGGCGATGTTTACACACTCTGTACCAGGTACTCATTTGAGGCTGAGTCGACCTAGGGGGAGGCTCAGAACCGGTTCCGTTAATCGCCAACTGGTGTTGGCCGTGAGCGGGAATCGAACTCGGCTCGCTGGGTTCGTAGCGCAGCGCAGCGCCAAACACAAAAGAAACAGATCCCCCGTATAGTCTTCAACAGGCTGTAGGGGCAAGTGCTGTTAGCGAGCACCTATGAAGGCCGGCGTGTCACACGAGGGGGTGGGTGGCCAGCACAACGCCCCGCCGCCTCTGTCTCCCGAGTGGCGATGTTTACACACCACATCAGACATACTCATTTGAGGCTGAGTCGACCTAGAGGAGGAGGACTTGGACCGGTTCAGATAATTGTCACCGGTGTTGGCCGTGAGCTGGAATCGAACTAGTCTAACCGGGCTACACGAACACGGCGGCGCTAACCACACACATACACACATACACACACACGTGTGTGTATGTATGTGTACATGTACACACATACACACATACACACACGTGTGTGTGTGTGTACATGTACACACACACACACACGTGTGTATGTGTGTGTGTACATGTACACACATACACACACACACACGTGTATGTGTGTGTGTACATGTACACACACACACACACGTGTATGTGTGTACATGTACACACACACATACACGCGCCCTTCATGTGACCCACGCTGTATTTGTCCACTCGTGTAAAAGTGACGCTTCTCTTGTTTCCTGTTGAGTGTTTAACCTTCGGCAGCGACTTTCCGCACCGCGTGGGGAGTCACACTCCGTGCGACTGACGATGTTGCTCCGCTGGCCGTAGCCGCTGTCGTCACCGTTGTCACTTTGGAGCGCTGTCGCGACGGCTCTCGACACTGCACGGCTCTCGCGCCTGGCCACCTGAGTTCGAGCCCCGGTCTCGGCTCGAACATTGCTGGCGAGTGACGTCGGGACCGCACAATCCCCCAACTTCTTCCCCAACCGGCGCTGTCCAGAGTGCTGAAGTTGCGAGGCTTGGGGCTGACTGTGTGCTCCATGCTACGCCATTTACCTGTGTTGAGAGCCCCCCTTTTTGTCGTCGTTGTTGTTGTTGTTGTTTTCGTAACGCATCTGCAAACACAAAAGCATAATGTCGAGCAAGACCAGAGTGGTTATTGACGCATGTGTTGAGTTGTCGTCGTTGTCGTTGTTGGTGTGTGTTGTTGTATATGTTGGGTATGAAAATTTGTTATGTTGTATGCGTGCGTGGGTGAAATTATTATGTTGTATATGTGGGTTATGAATATTCAGTGGAAATAATAATAATTAAATGAAATTTGGCCAAATGTGTAATTATCCGGAAATATGTTAATTTATGTAATTACGCACATTTTAATTATGCCAATTCGAGAGGTAATCGTATTAATTATGCGAGTGGGTGTAATTATGATAACGCAAGTCGTTATGATAACCAGACCCCGGTTCACCCCGTTATCGCTTTAACATTTACTGAGTATGTATTAGTGTGTTTATTAAGGTCACCAAGTTCAAATCTCAACGCAGAAGCAGATCTTATGCATAGATTTCAGGAAAGAATCACACAACCACTTCTGTATTGATCAATTTATTACTAATTCAACCTTAACTATGATATAATATGCGAACTCTCAATCCCGGAACGTCAACACGGCATCAATACAGTATCATCAACGATTGTCTGATTTCACTTTGACAACTGCACATGGATCACGCATAACGCGATGGTTGTTAGTGAGAGAGAGAGTCGTTAAAACACGCAAATACTATGCTTAAGAAAACCTTAATGTTAATGAATGATTATACTCAATATTGTTCACGCAGTACCACACTCCTTATTGACCATACGCAACCCTTATCACGTTGTTAACACCTTGGGTCACGGGACAGTTGAATATTCTGTAGAGGATGCGAGTACGTGCGGCGATTATGACTGAAAGATACTTGAAAGATTATACGGCGATAAAAAAAAACACAATCAAAAACAGTTATTATTCTTAAAGGCACCAATCTCAACAGATACATCGGCAGGTTATCTGACAACAGAACGGCTCGGAGTAAGGGCCTGCGACGGTGCTCCTTTTCCGAAGCTCGTTATCTTATACCAAGTTTACTAATTGGGGACCAGATCACCTGATAAGGATCCGGTGGGCCACCACTCCCCACGTGAGCGTGGCTCGGCGGAAGGAGGTGCCAAGAATCAGTTCGTATTGATGGATCTGTTGGGAATTTATGCGATTAAGAGTACAGCCCACTAAATATTAAAGATAAAAATTAAGAATACTCTTATAAACGACGGAGGGCCATCACTCGGTCTCGTTGTGATGCTTTCCAGCCACGGATGGCTTATGGGTTCGAGTGTTTTTGAGTGGTAAGAGTTGTCTTGAATAGTCAGTGTTCGGAGTCGATTCTTTAGGTCAAACAGACGCCTGGTGGTCGTGTGGTGAGGGGGCGGTGCGCGTCATACGTATCAGTTGATCCCCTGTCACCGTGGCGAACTGGTTCGGATGCCCGTTGATACGCTGTCGCAGTTCGGAACCCGGTCGGTAGGTGGCGCCCACAACTCGCTCGTAGCGTGCAGCTCTGGGTTGTCGCCGATCCGCGATGCTCACCACTCCGGTGGCAGCAGAGACCCCCGATTCGGCAGAGGTTGACGAGCTGAAGATGAGTCGAGCCGACCCGCTGGTCGCAGCTCGCTCCTGAGTCGACCCTCCCGGTCGAGCTCGCTCCTGGGTCGACCCGCTGGTCGCCCTCGCTCCTGAGTCGACCCTCTGGTCGCACTCCTGAGTGGACCCGCTGGTCGCACTCCTGAGTGGACCCACTCTGGTCGCACTCGTTCCTGAGTCGACCCTCCCGTCGCACTCCTGAGTGGACCCTCTCGTCGCACTGACTTCCAATGCTCAGGATCCTTTACTTTATGCCGAAAAATCCCCCTGGATCCCGCCCACAAGGCGGGGCTTCTTCCGATTTTTGCTGTGTCAGGATCTGTCCGTAGGCAGGTGTGTCCATGTGTCTGTCCGTATGTCCGTGTGTCCTTGTGTGCATCACTGACGGTATATTCGTTGTCACACTCCCTCCATAAACCCACGAGCAAACAATCAGATGTTACAAATTGCCTCGAGGTCGTCTCTCTGTCTGGGTGCAATATTATCTCTTGTCTGGCCTTCTTCATGAACCCAAAACACAGACGTTACAAATGTCTCATAGGCGTCTTTGTTCGTGTTGCACAACCTGGAGGGAGGGGCAACACTCTCTCCGACCCGGCGCACAAAGAAATGGTTAAAAAGTTTTAAGTTAACATTTGTCCCTTACTATTTCACAGTTATGATTCTGTATGTAACCTAAGGTCTGTCGTTTCCCATCGTGGTGCTTGACTCAAGTGTAGGTGTTTCCCCGAGCGTATACACACTCCTATCCCGCGCTGCGGGGATACAAAGACGGCCGGGATCTCCCTTTCTCTCCGACCCTGGGTTTCACATCGTTTTTTTTATTATGTATTTATATTCGACCTGGTGGTGATTCATCCCGTTATCCTGGCTTTTCATAAGTTTTACTTTTGTCTTTTCATGCATATGCTTCGGGTCGAGTTGTATAGAAAGCATTAAAGTATGGAAATAACATTTCATATTGACTTAATGATGGTGATGGTTCAGTAGGCGTACTTGTGACCTGGTTTAATTGGAGTGGGTGTGAATATCAAACTTTAGCCTACCCTGTTGTTAAATTCCGACTTTAACGTTACTTTAATAGCAATACAGAATAATTGAGCTTTTTGTCTTAACTAGGCGAACGCGAACTTCTGGTGACCCCCGCAGCCGTGTTATTTAGCTGGGTCTGCCCGCCTTGAGAGATATACAACACTTTTTTTAAATCAGCTCTCCCCTGTCCCTCCAACCTTCTGCTCTGGGAATGTTATTCTTAATTTCAGGTCCAAGGCCTCTTTGGGTTTATCTTTGTTTCCTCAGCTGCAGGAGAACAAGGCGTGCTTCTACCTCCCTTTCTGTGTGCACGTGTTCTAATTAGCTCGGAATCCCTAACACACAATCAGTGATGATTCCTGGCTTTCTGTGGTTGTGATTTAGACAAAGGCGCCTCTGTTTCTTCCATTGCCTTTGAGTCGACACTGCCCTATTATTTGCCCATGTGCTGAGGTCATAGAATTCGTTTTGACTTCAGTAATATTAACATTCAGTATTGGATTAGCAAATGGGCAATGGTTCATTTATGTAGCTCGCAGCCTGGTCTCCAATTTGAGCGAGCGCGAGAATCGATAATTTAGCCTACTCTGTTGTTGAATTTCGAATTTTGACGTTACTTTAAAACCATGCAGGATGGTTGGGCTTTTTGCCTTAACTATGTCTGGCTGACACTCCCACTGTCTCTGCCGCCTGCACGGGTGACATGTGCCCGTTCATCAGGCCTTATCTTTCCTTGAAGCAAGGTTGCAAATTCTGCCATCCTAGCCCTCCTCCAGTTCATTACTTAACAACACCTGGTGTTTTGCAGTTTGCTGCGCTTGGTGTGTTTCACTCATTAAAAAAACAAGTAAAAGATAATATATAAAAATCATCAAATATTATTAATCTCAATTATGGAAGAAGGGTTAGGATACAACATACCGCCCTTTTAAAAATGACCAGTGGTCAAATGGCCACGGGTTATTTTTAAAAAAATGTATACCCTTCTTCCATCATGAACCATCGATTGTCCTCAAGTTTTGCTGCTATTCCTTACAACGCGCGCGTACGTGTCACAACTTAACATGGTTATTTGAATTGAGCAAAGAAAATTAAACAAGCGTTAAACATCGATATTGCGTTACATCGGTTCTGATACATCATGACTCCGACGAATATTCATTTTTGTTTTTGTTAAATCCTGGGAAACGCTAGGTAGCGGTTTCGAACGCATTTATGCGTTACCTTCCTCATGTTGCCTCGTTCACCACTTCGATAATTCGATCACGGTTTTCGGGTTCGTTTTTGTAGTTTCCTCTCTCACTCTCTGTGTCGTGGGAGTGTGTGGTGAAAAATTGTGCTGCACATAACCAGAATTCGCGCACACGACCCACTTTGACATTTGGTTCGAGGCATTCGCTCTCTCTGCGATTACATGCACATTTGCCGAGTCAGTGTGTCGATTTAATTCTGTCCCTCGTAATGTTGCCCTCTTTGTTTTTACTAGTGTGTTGGATTTCAACACCATTCCCGATACGTCATGGACATTCGTCTCCATTTTAGCACTCCGATCCACAATTTTTGGTTTCCCTTGGATATTTTCCATTCAAAGGCTCATGCCTGCGCTCCTCAGGGCGTGTCCCTGCTGTCTGTTTTTGTACTGTCCGATCACGCTTCAATGCAACCCTGTCCTTGTATTCGATCCGCGCGTCATTTACGGGAGCACTGTCCACGTTTTTGCCCGCCCTGTCACTTGCAGCCTGCCTGTATTTCACATTGAGCGCCGGGTTTAACACCTCGGCGGGTGTGGCGCGTATGGGCTGCCCGCTCTCAATCACTGTGGATGGTTCATCACGTATTTGGACCGTATTCTGTGTTATTCCTCTATTCCCTCCTGGTATAGCCGGTGGAGGAATTGGTCGGAATTGTATCGATTGTGTTTGACCTCCCATCCTGCGATTCTCGTGAATGTTCGCATCCATACCTCCGCGGTATGTGTAACACCTTCCCGCTAGGTGGTTATCTTCCCATCTCTGTGCGTAATTTGAACCTTGCGTGTGTCGTGGGATGGGGTGTTGATATGGTTCTGCTCTGAACCTCTCCCTCCTACGATTCTCCTGCACCCTTGGCCCAGTGTTTTTCCCATTTGGGTGCCAAATTTTTCCTGGATTGTTACTTCGCCATCCCTGTGGGTAATCTTGACCTTGCGCATGTCGGGGCATGGGGTGTTGGTATGGTTCTATTCTGAACCTCCCCCTCCTGCGATTCTCCTGAATGTTCGGCTTTGTGCCGCTCTCATTCTCGTGCCAACCTCTCTCTGGGTTATTTTGCCATGTGTGCGTGCGTTTCTGCTGCTCTCTGCATGGTGGGACTGCTCGGTGATTTTTATTCCTCTCTGAGAGGCTGGGTTCCTCATCCCTCTCCCTGTGTTCTGGATCCGAATTATGATTCTTAGCTCTGTATAACCATGCCATGTACGCCTTGCTCTCTATGCGGCGTAAGGATGCGGTTTCTGGATTCAAAACATTCTCACCCTTTCTGTAATCTCTGGGCTTAAGGATTCAAAAAACATAATTTTGAACATTTTATCCCCTTCGTGGTATTGATTCACATCGCCTGCGTAATACGCTCTTTTAAATTGGACGAGGTAGTCACGTGGATCTTGGTCCATGCCCTGGGTCATCGATTTTACAGCATAAAACCCCTCAGTGAGTGTCGAATATTCTCCAAACTTCCGAATCACTGCCAGGCTCAATTGTTTAAAATCATTTCTAACCTTGTGTGGTAGTGACTTTACCCATGGAATAGATTCTTTATGTAAGGTCCGTTTCAACAAACTCGCTTTTTCATCCCGTCTCCTCAGCCCTCTAATCATTGCCTCCTCTTCCACTGTCGCGATATGTGTGTGGATATCCATAGTCTTATTGTGGGGGTCAAAATCGGGAATTCTGACTAGAGCCTTGTCCATCAACTTAAGGGTTTTACTGGTGAACAGGTATTCCGAAAGTTGATTGCTGACAGCGTCATCATCAAACAAGTTATCATCAGGCAATCTGTCACTTTGGTCTGTGCTGTGTCCCTGTGTTTAAGTGGTGTGCATTTTCTGTGTGCGCGCCCAGGGCCGTGTCGCTCGTGTTGCCATTTCCCTTCAGTTTTTGCCTCTGCCCTTAGTGTACCATGTCCTGGCGATTTTACTTTAACTTTTGTGCGATCAATCCCTGGACTCTGTCCACGTACCCAAGAGAGTGATTTGATGTTACTTCCATATTTATTCTGTGGCTCAACGTCTGTGAGTTTCGCTGGTGTCGCGAGCTTTGATTTCTCCTCCCTCTCGAGGGTGTGAGGACATTTCTCGTCGTTTATTAGAGACGATTTCTCTCCCGTTTCCTTTCCAAAATTTCCTCATTCCACAATCCCTGTCTGTATGCCTGTGTGAGAAGGTATGAGTCCTGTCCTGCCTTCTCTGCAGTTTTTGCATCGTGTTTGCCTTCGTTACTTTTTATCCAGTCAATTAGTTTCCCCCGAGGTGTGTTCGTGTTATCGATACAGCTCCCTTCCCATATGTCTCTCTGACTGTACTGCTTTGTAACAGATTGGTCGGTACGTTTAAATACGACCTCCCCGTATCCCGTAACCCATTCAAATATTATTCTTAATCCTAGCATCTTAAGTATGGCAAGAGTTACCTTAATATTTCTTTTCAGAGTGCATATAAACAATTGTATCACAGGATGCGTCAGTTCAACTCGAGCAAATAATCTCAGCCCAGCTGTCTTTGTTATACTCTGCTACTCTGGTATTTCCTTCAGAGCGCGTTTTGTTTGTATACCCCCGTTTACAATCACAAGGCAACGTTAGTTCACAACACTTTGATTAACACATCAGTGATTCGTTCCTGAATTCATGCATAACTGTCTGCGAGAGATCCCGGAAGACGAGCCCCCATTATGTTGTATATGTTGGGTATGAAAATTTGTTATTTGTATGCGTGCGTGGGTGAAATTATTATGTTGTATATGTGGGTTATGAATATTCAGTGGAAATAATAATAATTAAATGAAATTTGGCCAAATGTGTAATTATCCGGAAATATGTTAATTTATGTAATTACGCACATTTTAATTATGCCAATTCGAGAGGTAATCGTATTAATTATGCGAGTGGGTGTAATTATGATAACGCAAGTCGTTATGATAACCAGACCCCGGTTCACCCCGTTATCGCTTTAACATTTACTGAGTATGTATTAGTGTGTTTATTAAGGTCACCAAGTTCAAATCTCAACGCAGAAGCAGATCTTATGCATAGATTTCAGGAAAGAATCACACAACCACTTCTGTATTGATCAATTTATTACTAATTCAACCTTAACTATGATATAGTATGCGAACTCTCAATCCCGGAACGTCAACACGGCATCAATACAGTATCATCAACGATTGTCTGATTTCACTTTGACAACTGCACATGGATCCCGCATAACGCGATGGTTGTTAGTGAGAGAGAGAGTCGTTAAAACACGCAAATACTATGCTAAGAAAACCTTAACGTTAATGAATGATTATACTCAATATTGTTCACGCAGTACCACACTCCTTATTGATCATACGCAACCCTTATCACGTTGTTAACACCTTGGGTCACGGACAGTTGAATATTCTGTAGAGGATGCGAGTACGTGCGGCGATTATGACTGAAAGATACTTGAAAGATTATACGGCGATAAAAAAAAACACAATCAAAAACAGTTATTATTCTTAAAGGCACCAATCTCAACAGATACATCGGCAGGTTATCTGACAACAGAACGGCTCGGAGTAAGGGCCTGCGACGGTGCTCCTTTTCCGAAGCTCGTTATCTTATACCAAGTTTACTAATTGGGGACCAGATCACCTGATAAGGATCCGGTGGGCCACCACTCCCCACGTGAGCGTGGCTCGGCGGAAGGAGGTGCCAAGAATCAGTTCGTATTGATGGATCTGTTGGGAATTTATGCGATTAAGAGTACAGCCCACTAAATATTAAAGATAAAAATTAAGAATACTCTTATAAACGAATAACGACGGAGGGCCATCACTCGGTCTCGTTGTGATGCTTTCCAGCCACGGATGGCTTATGGGTTCGAGTGTTTTTGAGTGGTAAGAGTTGTCTTGAATAGTCAGTGTTCGGAGTCGATTCTTTAGGTCAAACAGACGCTGGTGGTCGTGTGGTGAGGGGGCGGTGCGCGTCATACGTATCAGTTGATCCCCTGTCACCGTGGCGAACTGGTTCGGATGCCCGTGATACGCTGTCGCAGTTCGGAACCCGGTCGGTAGGTGGCGCCCACAACTCGCTCGTAGCGTGCAGCTCTGGGTTGTCGCCGATCCGCGATGCTCACCACTCCGGTGGCAGCAGAGACCCCCGATTCGGCAGAGGTTGACGAGCTGAAGATGAGTCGAGCCGACCCGCTGGTCGCAGCGCGCTCCTGAGTCGACCCTCCCGGTCGAGCTCGCTCCTGGGTCGACCCGCTGGTCGCCCTCGCTCCTGAGTCGACCCTCTGGTCGCACTCCTGAGTGGACCCGCTGGTCGCACTCCTGAGTGGACCCACTCTGGTCGCACTCGTTCCTGAGTCGACCCTCCCGTCGCACTCCTGAGTGGACCCTCTCGTCGCACTGACTTCCAATGCTCAGGATCCTTTACTTTATGCCGAAAAATCCCCCTGGATCCCGCCCACAAGGCGGGGCTTCTTCCGATTTTGCTGTGTCAGGATCTGTCCGTAGGCAGGTGTGTCCATGTGTCTGTCCGTATGTCCGTGTGTCCTTGTGTGCATCACTGACGGTATATTCGTTGTCACACTCCCTCCATAAACCCACGAGCAAACATCAGATGTTACAAATTGCCTCGAGGTCGTCTCTCTGTCTGGGTGCAATATTATCTCTTGTCTGGCCTTCTTCATGAACCCAAAACACAGACGTTACAAATGTCTCATAGGCGTCTTTGTTCGTGTTGCACAACCTGGAGGGAGGGGCAACACTCTCTCCGACCCGGCGCACAAGAAATGGTTAAAAAGTTTTAAGTTAACATTTGTCCCTTACTATTTCACAGTTATGATTCTGTATGTAACCTAAGGTCTGTCGTTTCCCATCGTGGTGCTTGACTCAAGTGTAGGTGTTTCCCCGAGCGTATAACACTCCTATCCCGCGTTGCGGGGATACAAAGACGGCCGGGATCTCCCTTTCTCTCCGACCCTGGGTTTCACATCGTTTTTTTTATTATGTATTTATATTCGACCTGGTGGTGATTCATCCCGTTATCCTGGCTTTTCATAAGTTTTACTTTTGTCTTTTCATGCATATGCTTCGGGTCGAGTTGTATAGAAAGCATTAAAGTATGGAAATAACATTTCATATTGACTTAATGATGGTGATGGTTCAGTAGGCGTACTTGTGACCTGGTTTAATTGGAGTGGGTGTGAATATAAACTTTAGCCTACCCTGTTGTTAAATTCCGACTTTAACGTTACTTTAATAGCAATACAGAATAATTGAGCTTTTGTCTTAACTAGGCGAACGCGAACTTTGGTGACCCCCGCAGCCGTGTTATTTAGCTGGGTCTGCCGCCTTGAGATATACAACACTTTTTTTAAATCAGCTCTCCCCTGTCCCTCCAACCTTCTGCTCTGGGAATGTTATTCTTAATTTCAGGTCCAAGGCCTCTTTGGGTTTATCTTTGTTTCCTCAGCTGCAGGAGAACAAGGCGTGCTTCTACCCTTTCTGTGTGCACGTGTTCTAATTAGCTCGGAATCCCTAACACACAATCAGTGATGATTCCTGGCTTTCTGTGGTTGTGATTTAGACAAAGGCGCCTCTGTTTCTTCCATTGCCTTTGAGTCGACACTGCCCCTATTATTTTCCCATGTGCTGGGTCATAGAATTCGTTTTGACTTCATAATAGTTAACATTCATTATTGGATTAGCAAATGGGCAATGGTTCATTTATGTAGCTCGCAGCCTGGTCTCCAATTTGAGCGGAGCGGCGAGAATCGATAATTTAGCCTACTCTGTTGTTGAAATTTCGAATTTTGACGTTACTTTAAAACCATGCAGGATGGTTGGGCTTTTTGCCTTAAACTATGTCTGGCTGACACTCCACTGTCTCTGCCGCCTGCACGGGTGACATGTCCCGTTCATCAGGCCTTATCTTTCCTTGAAGCAAGGTTGCAAATTCTGCCATCCTAGCCCTCCTCCAGTTCATTACTTAACAACACCTGGTGTTTTTGCAGTTTGCTGCGCTTGGTGTGTTTCACTCATTAAAAAAAAACAAGTAAAAAGATAATATATAAAATCATCAAATATTATTAATCTCAATTATGGAAGAAGGGTTAGGATACAACAGTGTGCCTGCGGACCGCTGCCAATGCAGTAGCAGCAGCATCACCAGATTCCCTCTCTCTCCATCTCATTCTCTCTCCATCTCATTCTCTCTCCATCTCCGTCTCTGCCGGTCTCTCTCCATCCCTCTATCTCTCCATCTCTATGTCTCAATCTATATTTCTCTCTCTCCATCTGTCCATATCCCCTCTCTTCATCTCGATGTCTCATTCTCTAACCGGTCTCTCTCCATCCCCCCCACCCTCCACACCCCCCGCATCTCTACCTCCATCCCACCCGTGCAGAGAACTCCAACATCGCGGCGGCCAAGGGCAGCGAGGGCTGCTTCCACGGCGACGCGCGGCCTCTTGGTGGAGGGCGGCGGCTCCAAGAGGCTGCGCGACCTGCGGGCCGGCGAGCGCGTCCTGGCGGCGAGCGGGCCCACCTCGCCGCCCGCCTACAGCGACCTCCTCCTCTTCCTCGACCGCGAGCCCCGCCAGCGGCGCCGCTTCATCACCCTGGAGACGGAAGGCGGCGGCCGCCTCCTCGTCACCCCCCGTCGCACCTCGTGTTCGCCCGCGCCCGGAGACTCCGACGATGACGGCTGCGGCGATAGTGGCAGCGGTGTTCCTCCCCGGAGGAGCGCGCCGTGGCCCTCTTTGCCAGCCGCGTGCGGCCACGGCATGTTCGTCTTTGAGCTGGCGGGTGCTCTTGCTGATCCTGCTGCTACTGGTCGTGTTGGTGGTGGCGGTGGTGTTGATCTTCCTGGTGGTGCTGGTGGTAGCGTTAGTGGTGGTGCTGGCGGTAGCGTTAGTGGTGGTGCTGGTGGCGTTAGTGGTGGTTGTTGGCGGTAGCGTAGTGGTGGTGCTGGTGGCGTTAGGGGTGGTGCTGGTGGTAGCGTTAGTGGTGGTGCTGGTGGTAGCGTTAGTGGTGGTGCTGGTGGCGTTAGTGGTGGTGGTAGTGGTGTTGTTGTTGGCGATGACGGAGCACCGCGGCTGCGTGCGGTGCGCGTGGTGCGCGTGAGCTGGGTGGAGGCGCTGGGGTCGTACGCGCCGCTCACGCACCACGGCACGGCGATCGTCGACGGGCTGCTGGTGTCGTGCTACGCGGCCGTCGAGACGCACGGCCTGGCTCACGTCGCCTTCGCGCCGCTCCGCACGGCCCACGAGCTCATGCGGGGCCTCGGGATACATTCGCGCAGCAGCAGCAGCGGCGGCGACGGCAATAGCAGCGGGCAGCGGCAGCAGCAGTAGCAAGAACGCACCGGGAGCGGAGGGAGAAGGAATTCACTGGTACCCGCGACTCCTCCACAACGCTCGCCCGTCTGCTGCTCGGCGAAGACGTGTTCCACATCCTCTCGCCTGGCCGCGCGTGAGCAGCTGGGGAGCCAGGAGGAGCCAGCAGCAGCAGCAGCGGCAGGAGGAGGATGAGGATCCATTGCTCCCGGGGAGGCAAACGTTGCCAGATCCGTGGCTCGGTGGACCAGATCGGTCGACGCGGGTGGCGGGCAAGTGGGAAGGTTCGCGATGATGGGCACCGTGCCAGGGGCAGCCACGGGGGCAGTCGTCGGCCGACCTGGCGGTGCAGCCCGAAGGATGATTTGGGTTTCCCCCAATTCGCTCGTCGTGTTCGAACACGTGACGGACGCGTCTCGCGGCAGGAGAGGCTCCCTAGGGGGGGGGGGGGGGTGGGGGTCTTCGTCCAAGCTAGAAAATTGGCCAAGGGTCCTGTACGCTATAGGTGAGCTTGCCTATAATGTTAACAGTGATTGTACATCACTTGCAAAGCAAGTGTCGCCAAATATGTTGTTTGTTGTTGTTGCTGTTGTTGTTGTTACGTTGAACAATGAGGTAGCGGACGTTATGAAGGGGCCCTAAATAAAATAAAAACACGCAAATATTAAAACACTGTTTTACTTGCACAGTAAAAAAATTGTAATTTTTCATTTGCTATACAGCCAAATAATACGACAAATCGCTAATCTTAAACACGCAGTCGTTCGTAAAAGTTGAAGGCGGTATTGCCTACTATAATCGCCCAGAAATGTCTGTCCGTCCCGCGCGTGACGTCACTCCACATGAGACACACCCCACCGCGTGACGTCACTCCACATGAGGCCCACCCCACCGCGTGACGTCACTCCACATGAGGCACACCCCACCGCGTGACGTCACTCCACACGAGGCACACCCCGCTCACTAATATTCATGAGCGGGTGGATGTTTACACCAGCGCAGAGGAAGGTCGAGCTGAGTTAAATAGTTTATAACGCAGAGTCGCTTCAATATGACAGCGTTTCTTTATAGGAAGTGACGTCAAAAAATAAATCTACGCAGCACAGTGCTACATCCGTGTGTGACGTCACTGAAAAGAGCCCCCCCCCCCCCCTTCATTAATATTCATGCACCACGCGTGTAATTTACACTGACGCACTAGAAGGTCGCACACATCCACATGCCTCACCCCTCCCCAATAACCATGAGCGGGTGAGGTCACTCCACATGCCGCACCCCCTCCCTATAACCATGAGGGGGTGACGTCACTACACATGCCGCACCCCTCCCCAATAACCATGAGCGGGTGATGTCACTCCGCATGCCGCACCCCTCCCTAATAACCATGAGCGGGTGATGTCACTCCGCATGCCGCACCCTCCCAATAACCATGAGCGGGTGATGTCACTCCGCATGCCGCACCCCTCCCTAATAACCATGAGCGGGTGATGTCACTCCGCATGCCGCACCCCTCCCTAATAACCATGAGCGGGTGAGGTCACTCCGCATGCCGCACCCCTCCCTAATAACCATGAGCGGGTGAGGTCACTCCGCATGCCGCACCCCTCCCTAATAACCATGAGCGGGTGAGGTCACTCCGCATGCCGCACCCCTCCCTAATAACCATGAGCGGTTGAGGTCACTCCGCATGCCGCACCCCTCCCCAATAACAATGAGGGGTGACGTCACTCCACATGGGGCCACCCCACCCCTCCTCATTAATAATCATGAGCTGAACAATTTTTCTATTGAATATTTCAGATGTACTGTAATATACACCCGTCCTTGGACGGGCAAAAAGCTCGTAGTGCTATAGTAATAGAACAAGTGCGGAATAACTGAACCGATATTGACAGCTTGAAAGCATTTAGCGCGGGGCCCTTGAAAGTGCGGGGCCTGTAGCATTTGTAGCTACTACACGTGTAGCTACTACTACACGTGTTGTAGCTACAACACGTATAGTAGTAGCTACAACACGTGTAGTAGTAGCTACACGTGTAGCTACTACTACACGTGTTGTAGCCACCATCCGGATTGGAACTCCCACAGAAGCATTTGGTTTTTCCGTTGTAGCCTTGCGGCCGACATAGCGCCTCCAGCGGATGCAGGGCATCACGATAACCAGTTGTTTGTGTATCGTCATCGTTGTCAGCCTTGATAGTTCCCCTGCTGAATGAAGGCCTCCCCACCGTTCCACTAATCGGAGGTGCCGCAGTGGGGGGTGAAAAGGACAACACACAACACACGCACGAGGAAGACTTGCTTGCTATTTATCTGCGTTGGAAATGAGGTGAGGTTACAAAAGCCTGTCCCTAGCGTATCGTCGGCCAAATACAAAACTGGGTACCGCCTAAAGATTAGCTACGACCATATTAGGGTGTTACCAGTTGTTTTGCTCTGTCCCACTGACTTTTCTCAACAATCGAGAAGATACATTTTAACTTGCACTGGCTCACAGATCGACGCGCTCAATCTTTCTGTCTCTCTCCGTGCTGTTGTTCCAAAGCTCATCCAGTAATAATGATTAACATGTATTCGTCAAAGTGCCTCAAGGCGCCTTGTAAGAACACGGCCAAGAGAGACGGAGAAGCTATGAAGACTACATTGACTTGCCAAGATGTGGGTTTAGGACGATACTTATTGAAAGTGTCCACACCATCGAATAAACGAATCTCCAGCGGTAGGTAGGGAATCCCAACCAGCCTTGGCCCAGCCACAGCGAATGCGCTTCAGCCCGGGAACGCAGCCTGGGATCGAGGTTCGCACAGCAAGGGCGGAGTTTCGCCGATATATCGATTCGTCTTGGCCGTGTCCGTGTACCCCGATCCGTCTGTAACATCACTGGCGAGTAGAAAGACCCCCCGCCTTCACGACGGCCGACGGGAATGAACTGCGCGATAATCGATTCGAGAAATGACCAAAGACGGCTGGCAACGCCGGGCTCCAATGTATAAATAGCGAGCGAAGCGATTCGGTGCTGCTGCTGCCGCTACATTCGCAGCGGTGCACAGTCACAGATTGTCAACAACAAACGCAACAAATCACTCGACGAGTTCATCAGTAAGACCGCGCGCCCTCTGAGTGGCGGCGGCGGCAGCGGCGACTCCTCCCAACTGAGCTCAGCTTTGTCCGGCATCCCCCGTTCCGTCCTCCCGCGAAGCCAAAATTTTCATCGCCATTGGAATTTGGTCAAACCTTTCAACGTAAGTATAAGTGTTCCACCTTCAAAAAAACCAAATCGACTTAAGAGTCTTGAGACTCAGAGTGACGCTTTCACAAGAACATTTCAGACATTTCTATAGAATATATGATTAGAGACACTGTGAACTTGCGCATGGCGACACCGCTCGAGTGTGAGAGTCGGCCCACGTTCCCGCAAGTGCAGCGAGTGGATTGTCAGGCCCGTCACCAGTGACAACACAACAACAACAACAGCAGCAAGCGCGTCACATTGGGTTCCGCACTTGATCCGGTTGGCCTTGCGACGAACATGAACCCCACCGATTGCCGAGCTGGTGGGGGAAATGCTGGCCTCTTACTGCGGCGGACCAGAGCTCCCTTATTAAATCCTTTATATTAAGTTCACTTGCTTGCTTGCGCGCTTACGACCGTGCAAATCTTTCGGTCGTTTTTAACCCACTTCCCGTGATCCAATCGAGCTGACATTTTGCACACAGACTCGTTGTGCGTGACAATTTATGTTCGTGACATTTTTTCCCCAAAATTTTACACTTTTTAGGACAAAATTTTTATATTTAATTACCAATTGCTTAATGGTGCCATGCAATCATCTGACCCATAGGTGGCAGCCATCTCAAGCCAGAGGACGAGAGGACTCTAGCCGCCACGCATATAAAGGATTTATAGTGAAAAACTTTGTTTTTACGGGTTATATTTGTATTATGTTTTGTTTGTTAAAGGGGATCTCGGAAGCAGCTCTGTGGTATCCTCTTCCGCGGGCCGTTGCCTTGACACTAAGGGGTCGTCGCGTCGCGCTGCTGCACTGTGGGAGATCCGAACGGAGTTTCTGTCACGTGACGCCCAGAGCACGATGGGATGCAGGGGGCGGAAGAGGGGTTGAAGGCAATCGGCAGATATGAAATATAATGAAGTAAATGTAATAAAATATAATGAAGTAAATGTAATAAAATATAATGAAGTAAATGTAATGAAATATAATGAAGTAAATGTAATAAAATATAATGAAGTAAATGTAATGAAATATAATGAAGTAAATGTAATGAAATATAATGAAGTAAATGTAATGAAATATAATGAAGTAAATGTAATAAAATATAATGAAGTAAATGTAATGAAATATAATGAAGTAAATGTAATAAAATATAATGAAGTAAATGTAATGAAATATAATGAAGTAAATGTAATAAAATATAATGAAGTAAATGTAATGAAATATAATGACACATAGTAGAACGTAGAATTATTTTTGTAAACGGTTGGAGGAAATGAAATATATTTCGAAACGTGCCGTGGTGTTCACGAGGACGCTCCTGAAACAGACCGTTGAGACTCGGCGAGGCTCTCCTGGGGAAGCCAAAAGAAATCGTCGTTATCATCGTAATAATATTAATTGTTATTCAGACGCAGGATGTCTGTACGAGTTCTATAGTCGCGTGTCGTAAAGCGGCTCTCCCGCTAGGCCGAGTGGAACCCGCAACCTTGACGCCGTCCCCCATCTACGGCGAATGTGCACGGCACGTGCCTCCTCCATGCAGTCACTGCCGTGGCATCGTCACGCAGAGGCGCGCTGCAAGGAATTCCCTGTGGGGCCGTCCATAAATGACGTCACGCACCTAGGGGAGGGGGGGGGTCAGATTTTTGTGACGATGTGTGACGAGGTGGGGGGGTTGAGAAATGTGACGTCACGTAAAAATGCGCAACTTTAAATAAATATAGAATTGTTATAACAACGCTAATTGTTATACCAACACTCCGACAACATCAGAGTGCAGCGCCACATTAAATACGCACTTCAATGACAATAGTTTAAATCGATTTGAAGCGTGTTTTATTTTCAAAATTGAAATATGTTTTGTGACATCATATTTGAGGGGGGGGGGGGTTCTGACTTTTTGTGACGCCGTGTGACGAGAGGGGGGGTCAAAAATCGCCCAAAATCGCGTGACGTCATTTATGGACGGCCCCTGTGCACGCTCTGACCCCCGGTGGGCGTTCGCCCAACATCTCCTCCTCCTCCGCTCGAGCCGCGGACGAAGTCGTCGGACGCTGCGATTGGTGAACGCTTCCGCAACTGCCGATTTAGAAACGAACAACAACAACAAACTCCTCGGCACATTCGACAATAACACTGTGGCCCTGAAAGGCAAATTATTGTTTTACGTAGATAGACGTTTCGGCCAATGACCCTTGTGCATAGGCCAAGTGGAGAGGTTAGAGGATACGACGAGTTAGAGACGACACCTGATTACACCCTGGGGTATGACAAGAATTACATGAGAATGCTTTACGATTAATTGGCACACGAATGTATGTGTATTACTGCGGGCATGCTTGGTGGTTCGCGTCAGATATTACAGCAATCCCCATCGTTGTGCTGCACTTCTATGCTCCCCTACGTCTACGCTCTCCGCACTGACCGGCGCGGTGAAGTATGGTCAGACGAACCCAACTCGACTCGAACGGGCTTGGCGAGACCCTCATCCAGCAGCGGATTGACCAAAGGAGCTGCACATTTGGTACATTGCTGGACACGCGCGCGCGCGGCGTCTCGGTCTTGACCCGACTCGGCGTGGACGTGTTTGCCGATCACGAGGTGCGTGCGGCGCGTTCACGGGATGAGCTTGCGGCCGAACGGAAGAGATTGAGGCAATGCGCTTTAGTCGCGAGCGCTGAAGGTTCGGGGACACGCTTCTCTTACATCAGGGGTCTCAAACTCGCGGCCCGCGGGCCAATTGCGGCCCTCGGGACGATATTTTGTGGCCCCCACCTTAATATGAAAGTTTAATGTTAGTGTGGCCCGCGAGTTTTATATTGTAGCAACCCCGCTGTTAGCTGCTGTGTGGGACAATGTTATGATGTTCTGGTTTCCTACTGTGCCTGTCCAGTGAATGCGGCATGCATGTGAGTGACATGGGGGGCGGGGTCGTGGGTGTGTGTGTGTTTGTGTACGTGTGAGAGTGAGTGAGAGAGAGAGCCGGGAGAGAAAAGAGTGGCTTTGGATGCGCGGAGAGCAGGAGGGTGAAATTCATAGTTTTCCGCCCTCTTTCGCGCAGGTCATGATGTATCCAGTGCTTTATTTGTAAATCACAAGGTGCCGGAACACTAAGTACATATGACAGCGCACAGGTCCCGGAACGCACATAAAACGACGCTTAAAACAGCACACACATGCCACTTACAATGCAGTGGGACTTATTTAGGCTATACTGCAGTGACGGTATCAGTCTTTGTGTCAATAAAGTGGCATCTTGAGCAAAGGCGACTTCTGTGTCCAGCGGAGAAAACGAACGGAACACACACACACACCATTTGTTAAATTGAAGGCAAATTCAAGGGACACCACGGCTCCTTTACGCACACGCTGCACTGTGAGGTTTTGGGAGCTTCTTTACGCAGATGGATTATTCTAAACCGCAGCAGTTTATAACACGCCATTGAGCTAATATCTACATTTTACAGTCTGGGCTGTTTTACATTATTATTTACACCTGATATGTGTGGATGAATTTTAATGATTTAAATTCCCTCATCCTCTGGTGGTGACATTTACGCACCGAGCCACAGACTGTACATGACGATGTGCATAATTATTTTGGTTCATCTTAGAAGTCTGCAGATTATCTTGTTATTGCGTGGCCACAAATTAGTAATTCATCCACCGATGTCAACTGGGGCTCCGTAATTTTCTAGTGATTACATTATATTGTTATATTTTATTTTAATCATTTCTTAAAAAACTTTTTTAATATTCATTTTTTTCTCGATACGAGAGGTACCGGATCTGCTCAAATAAGTCCCGGAACGCAGGCAAGCCAACACGCCGGCACAAAGTAAGCACAAAAATGTATAGAAAAATGTGATGATGTGACTGAAGGCAGTGAAAGCCCCGACAGTGGCCAGCAGCATTTGAACCCCGTGGTCACACAATGACGCTGCCTCATAGAGTCCTCTGCTCTCCCTCTTTCGGCTCTCCACTGTGCGCGCATCGGAGCGCGTCAAAGCGCAGATCCACAGCTCACACGGCTCAGATCCCCGTGCTTAGAACAGAGAAGCGTGTATAGTAGCAGCCGCTACAGCTATGTCTGCCTGTGACTGGGGTGTGGGGACGAAATCTGATGGGAACGCATTACCCCCCCGCCCCCATAATCTACGCACCTGTTGTTACCGTAAAAAGCGGAAATGACGTGCATTTGCGGAAATTACGTCTCCGTGCGTCGCTGGTTGGCTAAACACTTGACTGAAACTTTATTGCGTGAGCGACAGCAAGTGGAATGAATATAGATCTTGTCACACAGCCCCAATCATGTCTTTTTCAAAGCCTGCAGTGAAGAGAAAGGTTGGTGACGAGCACAGACAATTTCAGGAAAAGTGGGAGATGCAATATTTATTTGTTGAGCACATGAGCAACCCGACGTGTCTTATTTGTACAGAAAAAGTTGCGGTGCACAAGGAATACAACCTCAAACGTCATTACTCAACTAGACATGCTGAGGAGTATGCAAAATACCAGGGAGATGAGAGAGCCAACTGGGTTGCCAATCTTAAAACATGTCTACTGAGGCAACAAAATGTATTCAAGAAAGCAACCAAAGAGAATAATGCAGCAGTCGAAGTAAGCTACGTGGTTAGTGAGATGATTGCTAAGGCAGGAAAGCCATTCACAGAAGGCGAGTTTATCAAAAAGTGCATCTTACAGGCTGCAAGTATAGTCTGTCCAGAAAAGAAAGGTCAGTTTAGCAACATCAGCCTTTCTGCTAACACGTGGCAGAGCGCATTTCAGACCTGTCAAGTGACATTTATGATCAACTGCGTGAGAAAGCCAAATTTTTCAATGCATACTCAGTCGCTCTTGACGAGAGTTCAGACATCACTGACACTGCCCAGCTCACAATATATGTCCGTGGTGTTGATGACAATTTTGAAGTGATGGAGGAGTTGCTCACAGTAATTCCAATGCATGGCCACACCACCGCTCGGGAGATATTTTGCCAGCTGTGTGATGCCATTGTGAATGCCGGTTTGCCATGGAAGAAGTTTGTTGGAATAACAACCGACGGAGCGCCATCAATGACAGGGAGGAAAAATGGACTGGTGGCACTTGTTCAAAGAAAACTAGAAGAGGAGGGTGTGGAGGAGGCCATGGCTCTGCACTGCATCATCCATCAGCAGGCCCTTTGCAGCAAATGCCTAAAGTTTGACAATGTGATGTCTGTTGTTGTGAAATGCATCAACCAAATAAGATCCAGGGGCTTAAAGCACCGGATGTTCCGTACTTTTTTTAGAGGAAATGGAGTCAGAATATGAGGATGTGCTCTACTTCACCGAGGTACGTTGGCTCAGCAGGGGAAACGTCTTGAAGAGATTTTTTGAGTTGAGAGCAGAAGTGAAAGCCTTCATGGAGAAGGATGGGGTGGCTGTTCCTGTGCTAAGTGATCCCAAATGGTTCATGGACTTCGCTTTTCTTGTTGACATCACGCATGAGCTGAATGTACTGAACAAGAAGTTACAAGGCCAGGGGCAGCTCGTCAGTGCTGCCTATGACAACGTGAGAGCATTCTCCACAAAACTTGTGTTATGGAAAGCCCAGCTCTCTCAGACAAACCTTTGCCATTTCCCAGCATGCAAGGCATGCTGGGAAATGGCAATGTGCACTAATCAGTGCACATTATCAGAGTTATGTTCTTTTGTTTGTATTATGACTGCAGGCATTGCGGTCTATGCAAACATGACTCCTTGCAAAAAGGTGTCAGTTTTGTTGCCAGATAGAAGGGTAAAGAACCAATTATCATATTTTTACTGGCAAATGAGGTCCCCATAGTGTAGATGCTTGCCCCGAGCTCTCATACTCTGATGGTGCATTGTCCTTGAGTTGTGCGCCTTTTGGCGTCATCTGGTCCAACCCATATGAGACTAGGCTCGAAGGAAAGCTGTCTCGGGTGTGGACCAATCAACTTCAAGGACAGTGCACATTATCAGAGTTATGTTCTTTTGTTTGTATTATGACTGCAGGCATTGCGGTCTATGCAAACATGACTCCTTGCAAAAAGGTGTCAGTTTTGTTGCCAGATAGAAGGGTAAAGAACCAATTATCGAAGATGATGATGTCACGCACTTTTTTCTCTTACTCCAAAATATCATTGTTGCTCTTCAACAATCTTTCACGTGGTGAGCCGCTTCGTAGAGCTGCTCGCGCTTGTGGCCGGGACGCTTCTGTGAGAGAAGCTGATGGTTTAGTGGGCCTTGCCTGGTAAGATAAACATCAACTTCAAGGAAGGTGCATACATTATCAGAGTTGTGTTTTTTGTTTGCATTCCGACTGCAGGTATTGTGGTCAATGCAAACATGGCTCCTCGTAAAAAAAGGTGTCAGTTTTGTTGCCAGATAAAAGGGTAAAAAATACAATTAACAAGAAAAAAATGGTTTAGGTTTTTTTTGTTTATTTAAAAAAAAAACTTTTTACCTTCCCTACACTTTGCGCTCCTATTGTGTTTTTGTATTGTTTGTTGTTGTGAAATGTGAACGACCTCACCTGGCATACAGGAGGTCTCCCCGTGGTCGCGTGGCTTTTTTTCCAGGTTCTCCGATTTTCCCCTCCACATTTACAAACACGCTCTCAGAGTGTTTGGCTACTATACATGTCCACATGATAGGCTACTTGGTTGAGCTGTCATTTGTGGCCAGTACACTTCTGAACAAGAGCTATACAGCTCAGTGGGCCTCACCTGGTAAAATAAAAATAAAAAGTTAATAGTACTGGACATCTGTGAAAAACAGCTTCATATCTCATCGGATTCCTCCAGTATCAATACATCTTCTCATTCTCTATAAATGGGCGCACCGTTTCATTGCTCGCCTGCTTGTGTGTGCTGCGGTCAAGTTGCGGGTGTATTCCCACCATCCTCCAAGACGCCGTGTACAGCGGTCACCCTCTGTAGAACTCCCACCAGAGCTCCTTCTGCCTGCAGTGACATGACTTCTTCTCTTTCCCACGTGTCTCGCTGCATTTCTTCTGGCGGTTGCTCTCATTCCCAGTCCACGTGTAGCGGCATCAATGCCAATCACCTGATTGGTCACCCCACCCGTTCAAGCCAACTGTTTTGACCAATCTGCAATGAGCCCACTGATGAACGTAGATCTCAGACACGACGCAGGGTTGAGTCGGTGGGAGACTGCCGGGGACTGCCAGGCTTGGCTACGAGGTGGTCAGGAGATGGCAGTGTAGCCATGGATTCTTGACTCTATCAGTGTGGAGCTTTTGAGTGCTCCCCCCCCCCCCCCTCTTATGTAAATGCTGTTTAATGTTTACAATAATATTGTGTTCGTGTCAGATGTTTTGAGCCCTCGTTTTCACGTTCACATTCTTGTTTTTGTGGCATTGAGACTTCATCGGCCACAATCATTCCACTTCCGGACGAAGACCTCCCCGCGCAATCGCCATCTCTCACGATCCACCGCAGGAGCCGTACACCTCGTCACGAGAGACGAACACCAAGCCACGCTCACTTGAGCAGGAGGACCACTTTAGACTCTTGACGATGCCCAATTGTCTTCGATGTGTTCATTTGTTACAGGCGATTGAGATCTCAAGAAAAAACACGTTGACAGCAAAGATCAAACAAGGGAAGATGGTCTCTGCATCACCTTCCATCAAGCTTCCTGCAAAACGGCGACACTCACCCTTTGACTGGTTTGAGGGTCCAGATGTCGACACCACTTCTGAATCTGAGGATTAAAAGAGAATCGGAGTTTGTTTTGAGGGACGTTGTTTTACGTTCCATTGTTCTTGGCGAAATGGTAGCCAGGGTGGAGACTTTTAGCCACCGCAGTTCAAATGTTTTGGGTGTTCAGTTTTAAGTCGCTGATTTTCATCAATTTTCAGAGAGGAGGTGGGGGGGTGGACACTTTCGCCGTTAACACTGGTCAACAACAACAACACAACATGTTTTTCTGGCCTGGACTTTTGCAGCTGTTCTAGACTAATTTCAGGGTGCCGATTCCAAATCTGATCTCAGATTTGCTCAATCACATCTCATTTTTAAATCCTTTATATTAAGTTCGCTTGCTTGCTTAGGACCGTGCAAATCTTTCGGTCGTTTTTTAACCCACTTCCCGTGATCCAATCGAGCTGACATTTTGTACACAGACTCGTTGTGCGTGACAATGCATTTTCCTGAAAAAAACATTTCCTAAATTTTACACTGTTTAGGGAAATTTTTAAATATTTAATTACCAATTGTTTAATGGTGGCAGACAATCATCTGACCCATAGGTGGCAGCCATCTCAAGCCAGAGGACGAGAGGACTCTAGCCGCCCCGATGCCACGCATATAAAGGATTTATAGTGAAAAACTTTGTTTTTACGGGTTAATTTTTTATGCTATCGGCATACCCCATTTTCATTGATTTTACCCGAAATTAACTCTGTCACTTATGATAGCAAGTTGTTGCGAGTCAGTGACTGCTTTAGTGTTAAAATACGGTGCTGTATTTTTAGGATAGTGTGTTTATAATATCATTTTATGTAGATATCCACATTAATTTAATATTTTTCTTCTGCAGTTTTTATTGAAAATGCAATCTTTGATAGCTCAAAAACATTTTGATTGCATTTTGATTGTAAAGTGAACGTTCGTTGTTTCTGTTCGTTGCGTGTTCGCTCAAAATTAAAGCGCTTAAAATGGCAAGCAATTCCGTGCTTTTTTTGTATTCAACGTAAGGAAATACACTCGGAAAAGTTGTGAGTTTGCGAAACCCGTCGCGGGTACCAACTCAGCCCCTTCACCCATTGTGAACATCATCGCCACTGTCGGAGGTCAATCGTGGTTCCGTCCTAATAGCTTCAATAAGTAAACCCGTAAAAACAACGTTTTTCACTATAAATCCTTTATATGCGTGGCGGCTAGAGTCCTCTCGTCCTCTGGCTTGAGATGGCTGCCACCTATGGGTCAGATGATTGTCTGCAGTATTAAACAATTGGTAATTAAATATTTAATTTGTTTTCCCTAAAAGGTGTAACATTTTGGAATTTTTTTTCACGAACATTAATTGTCACGCACAACGAGTCTGTGTGCAAAATGTCAGCTCGATTGGATCACGGGAAGTGGGTTAAAAAACGACCGAAAGGTTTGCACGGTCGTAAGCGCGCAAGCAAGCGAACTTAATATAAAGGATTTAAAAAGCCGAAGAGTCTTCGCCAACATTGTCAACGCGCGCCCGGAATCTTCTACAGGTGCAGGTCTCCAGAGGCCGGAGGCAGCACGTTCTCCTGTGCTGTTGTTGCAAAGTCTCAGAAGTGTTCACTTGTTTCTGAAGCACTCCCCCCCCCTGTATTCACAACAGCATAAGAGAGACGGGGGAGGATGACTGTGCGTGTACATGCACGCTATTGAGTGGCAAACTTTCACGCGACTGGCAAAAAACCAGGACTTGCCAAGTCACGTTTCTGCGAAGACTTGGAGATATCCCACGGGAGCCGACCTCCATAAGAAGATGATCTTGGGGGGGGGGGGGGGGGGAACCAGTACGGGTGGCAAACTCGCGTCGTAAAGAATTACAAATGATAACTGTGGCAATCTACTGATATCAATTTAATGAAATGAAATGCATCAATGCAGGGATATTACATCAAAGCAAGGACAGGTGGCAACCTCGCGTCTTAAAACAAAAATACTGTAAAAATCACACTCGTTTTGAAAATATAGTGGCGTCACTTAAATTAAATTCGATATGACGTCAGCGCGGGGGAGTCGTGACATCGGTTCACGGTGACCTTGGCGTCTTTGTTCGTTTTGCTCACTAGACGGGATTCGAAGCCGTGTCCTTCACGTGTCAAGGGTGACCCACCCTTCCTGTCCTGTCCCCTCGGCAATGCCGCCTCCACAGGGACAACCAACCCCTCTATCCCTAATGAACATCTGTTGCATCACCCAATTCCCTGACCCCCACCCCTGCCCCCAGATTGTGCCCGATGTAGTACAGGGACTACCTCTACTTACAAACATTCGACTTGGGAACTTTCAGAGATACGTACAAACCTGTCCGTATGTCCCGTTACCGCAGTTCAACGATGCGATTGCCCATCACAAGTTGATTTGTGCAGAGATGAAGAGAACAACTGTGCAGACATCTCTTAGTAGGTATTTCAAGAGAATAGAGAGGAAACACGTGCCAAAGGGAATTAGCATCTACATCTGCAGAACGTGAAGAATCAGTGGCATCTACATCTACAAAACGTGAAGAACCAGTGGCATCTACATCTGCAGAACGTGAAGAACCAGTGGCATCTACATCTGCAGAACGTGAAGAACCAGTGGCATCTACATCTGCAGAACGTGAAGAACCAGTGGCTTCTACATCTGCAGAACGTGAAGAACCAGTGGCATCTACATCTGCAGAACGTGAAGAACCAGTGGCTTCTACATCTGCAGAACGTGAAGAACCAGTGGCATCTACATCTGCAGAACGTGAAGAACCAGTGGCATCTACATCTGCAGAACGTGAAGAACCAGTGGCTTCTACATCTGCAGAACGTGAAGAACCAGTGGCATCTACATCTGCAGAACGTGAAGAACCAGTGGCATCTACATCTGCAGAACGTGAAGAACCAGTGGCATTTACATCTGCAGAACGTGAAGAACCAGTTGCATCTACATCTGTAGAACGTGAAGAACCAGTGGCATTTACATCTACAGAATGTGAAGAACCAGTGGCATCTACAGCTCTCTCCCTCCCTGCCCTTTTGTCTCTCCCCCTTTCTGCCCCCCCGTCTCTCTCCCTCCCTGCCCCCCTCTCCCTCCCTGCCCCCCTCTCTCTCCCCCTCTCTGCCCCCCTCTCTGCCCCCCCGTCTCTCCCCCTCTCTGTCCCCCCGTCTCTCTCCCTCCCTGCCCCCCTCTCCCTCTCTGCCCCCCCATCTCTCCCCCTCTCTGCCCCCCCATCTCTCCCCCTCTCTGCCCCCCCGTCTCTCTCCCTCCCTGTCCCCCTCTCTCTCCCCCTCTCTGCCCCCCCGTCTCTCTCCCTCCCTGTCCCCCTCTCTCTCCCCCTCTCTGCCCCCCCGTCTCTCTCCCTCCCTGCCCCCCTCTCCCTCTCTGCCCCCCCATCTCTCCCCCTCTCTGTCCCCCCATCTCCCTCCCTCCCTGGGCCCCCGTCTCTCTCCCTCCCTGCCTCCCCGTCTCTCTCCCTCCTTCCCAACTGAATCCCCCTAACCTCTCGCTTATAAATCGACGAAGGCTCGGCGCCCTCTGATGTCTCTCTCTCTCTTCCTGTCTTCCCCTCGCCTCCCCTTCTCTTTGCCGATCTCTCGCGACGTCTCTGCCCCTCCCCTCATCTCGCCCCGTCTCTCTCGCTCCGTCCGAACCGGACCCCCCTAGCCTCTGCCTCAAGAACCGTTGAATGAAATTCCTCTGATGGCTGTCTCTCTCTCTCTCTTGCCGCGCTCCCCACGCCGCCTCGTCTCTGCGTCTCTCGCTCGCCGCGTCTCTGGCCCTCGACTGTTGCTGCGCCGTCTCTCTCTCCCCTCTTCCCCTCCCGCTCCCCGACTCCGCCCCGGTTCCGTGCCCCTCAGGCCGAGCTCCTGCCCCTCGCTGACCTTCATCTGCCCCCCCCCCCCTTCGCTCCCCTCCCTCACGAGACCTCCCACGCACAATTCCTTGGTCCCATCCCTCTCTCGCCTCGCTCCCGCACTTCTTCATGGAAGCTCTTCGTGGGACGCGTCTTCTCCGGGCGCCGTTCGGCCTCCTGCACGCACCTCCTGCACGCACCTCCTGCACGCACCTTGTGCACCGCCACTGCCAAAGACAAAGATCCCCCGTATAGCCTCTAACAGACTGTCGGGGGCAAGTGCTGTTAGCGAGTAGCAGCACTTATCAAGGCCGGCACTGTGGCACACGGGGGGGGTGGGTCACCACGATGCTTGTGCACACACCACACACACACAGTCACACAAACACAGTCACACAACACACACAGTCACACACAGTCACACACACAGTCACACCACACACACCCCACACACAGTCACACACCACACACAGTCACACAAACACAGTCACACACCACACACAGTCACACACCACACACAGTCACACACCACACACAGTCACACACCACACACAGTCACACACCACACACAGTCACACACCACACACAGTCACACATCACACACACACAAAGATCCCCCGTATAGCCTGAACAGACTGTAGGGGCAAGTGCTGTTAGCGAGCACCTATGAAGGCCGGAACGGTACACGAGGGGGTGGGTGGCCAGCACCACGCCCGACCGCCTTTGTCTCCCTAGTGGCGATGTTTACACACCGCACCAGGTACTCATTTAAGGCTGAGTCGACCTAGGGGAGGCCCAGGACCGGTTCAGATAATCGTCACTGGTGTTAGCCGTGAGCGGGAATCGAACCCGGGTCGCCAGGTTCATAGCGCAGCGCGCTAACCGCTACACTACCGCTCCCCACACACAGTCACACAAACACAGTCACACACACCACACACAGTCACACACCACACACACCCCACAAACAGTAACACACCACACACAGTCACACACAGTCACACACACCACACACAGTCACACACCCCACACACACACCACACAGTCACACACACCACACACAGTCACACACCACACACACCACATACAGTCACACACCACACACACCACAGACACACCACACACAGTCACACACCACACACACCACATACAGTCACACACCACACACACCACACACAGTCACACACAGTCACACACACCACACACACCACACCTTGGAATGAATTGTGCACGTGTACTGCAGCTGCTGATGATGCTGCTACTGCAGCTGCTGCTGGAGAGACGTCGCTGCACCTTCGAAAGAGGCTGCTGCAACTTGCTGAATCCGCCCCCTGATGAGCTGCACTACTGCAAGTTCAAGTTCAAGTATTAGGTATAGAGCCCTGTGAGCCATTCGGCTCTTGAATCGGGTGCAACCGCAACAAACAAAAACATCTTAAAGTGAATATGTGACTGAGTGCAAACAGAAAATCCAAGAAAAGACAGCAAAATATTGCAGGAAAAAAATCACAGTTACACCAACTCTGTGTGCAAAAATCCCAGCAGACAACAAATCGATTAACGAATGAAATCGGCTAACCCTCGATATATTATTGGTTCTTTCTGTTATAAAGTCACGTAAATAGAAAAAAATTATAATAAAATATTGAAAAAATGGCGGGTTTTGCTTTTATTATTTTCCATTTTTTTTCTTATTTTTTATTTTCCATCGACGCGATTTTACCAAAAGAACCAAGAATATGAATTCCTGCAGTCACTAAAGTTTTAAGTCAAAATTGATCCGCTAACCCGTCAAGGCAAGTGACCTGTTAATCAATTGCTGTTATAACCGTACCGGCTTCAAGTAGCAGCAGCAGCAGCAGAGAGACACGTGGCTCCACTGCAGCTCCCACGTGACAGCGTCTGGCCACGCCCAGCGCGGGTCACGTGTCAGGAAGGGGCGGAGCTTAAGCACCACGTGGGCAGAGCCCCCAGGTGTCATTGGCTGTCTGCGTGGTGTCGTCTGTGGGTCTCTGTGTGGTGAGTCAAGTTCATGTATTAGGTAGAGCCCTGTGAGCCATGCGGTTCTTGAATCGGGTGCAAACTGAAAAAACAAAAAAACATCTTAAAGTGACTATGTGCAAACTGAAAACACAAACAAAAAACTAAAACATGAACAAAAAACATCTTAAAGTGACTATGTGCAAACTGAAAAAACAAACAAAAAACAAAAACATGAACAAAAAACATCTTGTAGTGAATATGTGACTGAGTGCAAACAGAAAATCCGAGAAAAGACAGCAAAACATTGCAGAAAAAAGTCACCGTGTACACCAACACTGTGTGCAAGAATCCCTGTGGGATGCAAGTCAAACAACCAACAACAACAACCACAAGACAACTTAGATAGTCGATGGGTCTCTATCAGTAATTCTACATTTGAAGCTTTCGTGACTGCCAGGAGTAGGTTTTTTCGGTAAAGTCACGTAGGTAAAAATACAAAATATAAATAATATAAATAAAATAATAAATCACGACGTTTCAGAGGCAACACAAGCTTCCTTCATCAGGTGTAAAAAGGCACACAAAAAAACTGTACGTCGTGATTTATTATTTATTTCTATTATTATTTACATTATTTTATTATTATTTATCTCTACTGTAGTCTACGGGTCTCTGTGACCCCCCCCCCGTGCGGATCGTGAATCGAGGTCAGAATCGACCGACGGCTTGCAATCGAAGTCGATTCTAACGTAATCGCATGGAGGAATCGATCCACGGATCGATCCGACGACATCACCGTTAACCAAATCGCAATGGAGGTAGAAGCCAACAGCTTCCATCGAGTCGCGAAGTCGTCACCTCCTCTACCTCCTCCTCTACCTCCCCCTCTACCTCCTCCACCTCCTCTACCTCCTCAATTGCCTCGCGACATCAACAACCCTCCCACAGCAGCAGCGGCAGCGGAATCAGCAACAACGAAGTCAACACCCGCCACTGAGGCCTACACCGCCATGCAGCCTGCGGTCTCTGCCCAAGCCGCGTCGCATTCTGCGGGGGAGATTCAGGCGAGGGGCGGTGGCTGCGGCGAGGAGGAGGAGGAGGAGGATGAAGCGATGCAGTTGCTGACCATCGTAACCGGCGATCTCATCTCCGGCTACGTGGCTCACCTGACGCAGCAGACGGAGCAGCAGCAGCAGCCTGTGCAGCAGCAGCAGCAGGGGCTGCAGCAGGGGCTGCAGCAGCAGCTGCAGCAGCAGCTTCAGCAGTTGCAGGAGCAGCTCCCGGCGGTGCAGCAACATCTCCTGCTGTCGCAGCAGCAGCAGCAGCAGTGGATGGAGAAGCTCTGGCAGCAGCAATTCCAGCACATGCAGCAGGTGCAGGAGCAGCTCCAGCAGGTGCAGCGGCAACAGGAGCTTGTGCAGCAGCTGCAGCAGCAGGAGCAGCTCCTGGATGTGCAGCAGCAGCAGCAGCTGCTGCAGGAGCTGCAGAAGAAGTATCAGCTCCAGGAGGTGCAGCTGATGCGTCGGTTCAAGCAGCTGCACCAAATGCAGCAGGAGCATTTCCAGCAGTTGCAGCAGTTCAAGGAGTGGCAGGAGCTGCAGCGGCAGGCGCGGAAAATCCAGCGGCAGCTCCGGGAGGTGCGCTCGCTGCTCCAGACCTCCCGGCGGCTCGTGCGGCTGCGTGTGGAGCTTCTGCAGGAGGCGCTCGACACCCGAGGAGACGCGTTGCTGGCGGAGTTCGAAGCCTCCATCCCAGACTTTGTGAGGCGCGCGGAGGAGCTGGCGAAGCAAGTGGACCCGCGCCGGCTGGTCGTGACCCTGGCCTGGCAGGTTCTCACCGCGGGGCCCATGAGCTGGGGCTGCGTGCTGTCCATGGTGGTGTTTTGCGCGCTGCTCGTCAAGAACCTGAGGGCCTCCGGTCGTCTGGGCGACTCGGAGGAGACTTGGCCCTTGACGGACGCGGTGGCCGCTGTGCTGTTGACCACACGCAAGACCTGGCTCATGGAACAGGGAGGCTGGGTGAGGGGTTACACACCGCTACCATCAACACCACTGCGCCGGAACAGCATGTTGGTAATTGAAAGCCCATGGGCTGCACAAAATCGAGCAGCCTCCTACCGTTGTTATTGAGTTGATCTCACCCATGTCCTCCAATCACTCCAGACCAGGTGCTAGCATCATGACCAACTCTGGCATTGAAGTCACCCAACAAGATGACTCTATCCCGAGGGGCCACTTTAGCCAGCACCTGTGACATGAGGTCATAGAAGGCATCTGACTCATCGGCCTTGCCTGCATCCCTCCACGGATGTTCGTCTTCGGTGGGGGCATAAGTAACCACGACCACCACTCCTCGCCTCTGGTTGATGGAAAGGCGAGCCCAAAGTTGTCTGGGGCTTACAGATTCCCACACCTCACCGCCACGCTCCCATGCCCCCTTCATTCTTTTATTCAGAAGAAGAGCCACTACCTGTTGTTTGGCAGTCTCCTGCCCCCAGTAGAGGACTGTCCACCCCTCATGATGTCAGGAGCCAGAGCCGGTCCACCGGACCTGAATGCCACAGAGATCCAGGCAGTACCTGTCCAGCTCCCGACAGAGGAGTGGCAGCCTCTCCTCAGCAGTGAGCGTTCGAACATTCCACACGTTCAACCAAAGTGTCTCACTACCCAGTGTCTCACAAGCATTGTCTCACTACCCAGTGTCTCACTACTCAGTATCTCACTACCCAGTGTCTCACTACCAGTGTCTCACTACTCAGTATCTCACTACCCAGTGACTCACTAGCGGTGTCTCACTACCCAGTGTCTCTGTACCAGTGTCTCGCTACCCAGTGTCTCTCTACCCAGTGTCTCTGTACCAGTGACTCACCACCAGTATCAGATCATAGAACAACGCCAAAAGGTGATGATGATGACGATGATGGTGGTGGTGGGGCTCTCTTTCCGTTCTGTTTCTGTGCTGCCACACAGGAGGGCTTCCTGCGAGCGTTCGGGCCGGGGACGCCCACCTAGGAGAGGAGCCGCAGACGCCGAGCTCCGATGGGCGGCGATTGTGGAGACAAGAAGAGAGAGACAGAGAGAGACAGAGAGAGAGACAGAGAGAGAGACAGAGCGAGACGGAGAGACAGAGACTTTTGACTTTTTACACAACTTTTATTGCCGCCAGGAGCAACAGCACTGGAGGCGATTCCGATATGAAATACAGTCACCAGCAAACAAACGAATAAACGCTGTAAATCCACACGCCGTGGCGCTAAATGCAGCGCAACACGAAAGAAAAGTCACGTGGTGGTTGTTGTTGTGGTGGTGGTTGTGGTGGTGGTGGTCATCTCGCACGCCACGGTGACGAGAGAGCGCCTCAGAAGAGAGAGAACGGCCATCACCAAGCCATGTCAATTTTTTACTTTTCTCTTTACAAAAATGAGGCTTCCATTAACGTGTGGTCCGACCTCTGTCAGGCGTTGAACAGTGAAATAGTACAAGTCGTTCGAAAGTGCATCGTAATATCTGCATCGTTAATATTTTTAAACTTGAGGGAATTAATTTTTTGGCAGTGGCAATGAGAGATGCAAACATTGAAATGGCTCAGGGTTTGAATCAGATGAAAATTCAGAGGAGTTAAAACGTGCTAACTACCAACCTAAATGTTCAAACAATTGTCGGGGGATACGTGTTGATTGTGTGCGTTTACACAATTTGACTTGAAGTCTTGAAAACTGGTTACACAGAAACAAAACTTACAGCCAAGAAATTGTGACGTGTTGTTTTAAATTGCCTGAATTTCTGTAAAACACTGTTTAAGTGACAATGTCAGACTGTTGTTGTCTTTGATCGTTCATAATGAATTTTGTGTGTTCAGCGTTACCGACGTAAGTCGTGATTTTTAAACGTAATCTTAACTTTTAATGGAACATAAATCTTAAGTAATAGAGCTCTGTGAAAATATATAGCTGGATACTCGCAGTCACCTCAAAAAAAGTAAGTTTCATGTTCCGACAAAAGGATTATTTTGAAAGTGTTCGTTTTTTTCGGTAAAGTCACGTAGGCAGAAAATAAAATAAAAGATAAAAAAATATATATTAAAAGATAATTGTTTTATTTATATTATCCATTAGTATTTCTACATCACGTAGGGAAAAATAAGAATAAAAAGAATAAAAACAATAGAAATAAAAGAAAATTTTATATCATTATTTTATTTTTTGTTTGTATTATTATTTATATAAATTGTATTTACTTATTTTATACCTACGTGACTTTACCAGAAAACACCTAAGAGTATGAATCCTTGCAGTCACGAAAGCGTCAAATCTAGAATGGATTATTTTTAAATCTGTTCTCTTAGTGTACTAAGCAACCAAAAACGATATCCTCAGGAACAGAGGATGAAGCTTTAGTCATGGAATGTCCCGTCGGGTCCTAAAGATTGTTGACCTGTGAGAACATCACGACGTCTTTTATCTTATAATCCTGTGGGAAGTCGACAACATGCACAACACAGCAACACTCACGACAAACATCGTTTAGTTCCTGTCGGCATTGGTCATGACGTATTTATATCGTGTACAAAGTCCTCTTCAAAGATCTCTGGCCAACGTGAAAGAGTCAAAATTACCCCTCCCCCCCCCCCGCCTCTCGTGGTGCCCCATCTGCCAGCGGTGGCACGAGCAGGAATTGCAGGGCTGTGCCATCTACCTTTGACACAATGTCTGCCAATAATGGGGGGATCAATAAAAACACGGTGAGTGTTGACTGAGATTACATTATTGATGTGAAACTATCTGCAATAAATGACGTGCTGCGTCCCTTAAAACATTTGTGCCTTTTTTCTCTCGCCGTGCTTAAAGAACAATTTTCCTGGAGGCTTGTTGCATTTGTTTAAATCCATGTTTTATATGACACCCGTAGTGAATCCAACTGAGTCGGAAGACGTCTTGGGAGCAACGCTATTTCACCAACACAACACGACACGAGCTACACTTGGGTGTCGAATGCCCATCTATCCCACGCTACGGCACAACTAGACACGGCTCGCTATCCCGGCCCGGACCGCGAGCTGCTGGGTCCTGGAGCGCGTGGCTAGAGGCTTCTTCTCCCCGACGTGAATCTTCTTCACCGGCCACACGAACCCACGACCGCCTCACGGAGCCCCCCCCCCCACCCCCGTTATATCGGCCTGGGCTGGGCTGACTCCGGCCCTCGCCCCGCCCACCTCTTTCCCGAAGGATCCCGAGGGCTTCTCTATACCACGTGACCGCCCAGCGGCCCCCGTCCACCGGTGGCCCCCCTCCAATATCATCCGGTGACGTGTCGGCAGGTCAATCAGCGTATCATGCCCCAACGCAACCCTGGCTGGCTGACGCTCCCTCACCGGGAGCCCGCACCGCACACTGCACGCGGTGCCTCCGCACTGACCAGCGCTCACCGAAGCCCCGCTAGGGCTTGTACTACGCCCAGTGACTGCACGTAATGCCAACACATTATCCGCCGTAGCTTCTTAAGCCCGGCAGCACACGGTGACATTCACAGTCACTACATCACCCCCCTCTCTGTAGCCTCCAGCCGTCCCGGCTGCCAACTCCCCCGCAAGTAAGCAACCGACGTACAATTATACAGAACAACAAGCAGGTGCGCTCCAACAATAACAAGACAGCACGATAAATTACCCAAACCCAACTGTACAATATATACACCGAGAGAGAGAAAAAAAAACACAGCAGCGAGAGAAATGAACAACAACAATCGCGTCGTACAAGATCCCCACAATAAACATCTCCCACCCACAACGTGTAAACGACGCCCGTGAGCTCGATGGCGGAAAGGATCAGCCAAACGCTCGCCACGACTCACGAGCGCGCGACAAGCCACGGCGGTGTGGGAGCGTGCAACGCGCGGGGATCGTGAGAGTCGAGTCTTTGAGCGAGTCCGTGACGCCGGCCCTCCAGGCGGGTTGGGCTCATCTGCCCTGGAAGCAGAGGTCGTAAACGGGTTTTGATTCCGTACCCGTACCCGGCCGGGTATGGGTTCCCGTACGCCACCCGTACCCTACCCGAAATGAGTGACAAACGGTGACTCACCGGTGACTCTCAGCCTACCCGTACCCGGCCGCACCAGGGTCGCAAACGGGTACCCGTACCCGGCTAGGTACGAGTAGCCGGGTATCGGGTAGGGGACGGGTATCGGGTACCCGGTTGCGACCTCTGGGATGAAGCCATGTTGCAGGCGCGGGTGGGTTGATTCTAGGAACTTGAATTGTGAGAAGAGACAAGACGTTGGGAAATGAGTGACAAACGGTGACTCACCAGTGACTCACGGCCTACCCGTACCTGGCCACACCAGGGTCGCAAACGGCTACCCGTACCCGGCTGGGTACGGGTAGCTGGGTATCGGGTAGGGTACGGGTATCGGGTACCCGGTTGCGACCTCTGCCTGGAAGCTGACTCCCCACGAAGAGCAGTCGACCGGGTCGTCGTGTCCTTCACGTGCAGAGCACACGAAGCCGACAGAGCGGACGCACGCCCCGGCTCGCCACGCACAGCCCACACTCGGCCCCTGCGATACGGAGATGAGACAAACTCACATGGCGGTGCTCACCAGCGCAGCCCAATGAGTGCTCACCACCGCAGCCCAATGAGTGCTCACCAGCGCAGCCCAATCAGTGCTCACCACCGCAGCCCAATGAGTGCCCACCAGCGCAGCCCAATTAGTGACCATGGGCCGCATAGATGTCCTTGGTGGGCCGCATGTGGCCCGCGGGCCGTAGTTTGAGGACCCCCGGTCTAAAGGATCATTTACGGCCCTTCACCAAGTCACCACTCGACGGAAGCCTCCCCACGCGCGCGGTGTTAGTCACGGGGGGTTGGTTGACCATACTTCACCACGTGGTTTGGTGTCTGTTGGTAAAGGAGAGGCTTGGGGCAGGACCATGTGGTTACCACTGACGAGCGATGAACAGCTGCTGCCTTAACGCCTTTGAAGGAGGAACGGACGAGACATCCACTCTGCGTCTGAACAGACAATCGAGTGGATAGCAAATCTAAAGTTGCATCTTTCATCTCCTGTAATGGATCCATACGTTAGGAGGAAGGGATGAACCTAATTTCGTCAGGTTCATCACGTAGTGTGCTAACCACCGCGCCACCGCACCACCAAAATAACATAGGCTTATTGATTTGCAGAGTTACGTACTTTATTAATCTGTATATTTTTGGAAAAAAACGACATACATAGGCAAAGGTGCAGCCCTTCAATATCTAGCTCACGCCACGGCTGGCGAAAGGGCCTCCACTAAAGAGGGTGGTTTGGCCTCCTCTTCCATGCCGAATATAGATGTGCGTGCGTGTGTGTATATATACACGTTTTAAAACACATCAAGCGGGACGTTTATTTTAAAATGTGAGTCAACCGCTCTCTCAACAGTTGAGAGAGCGGCCTCTGTTACTGTACTTGGCATTACCAAAGGCAGGTACGGCCATCCTGTACTGAGACTTTGCATTCGGTGTGTGATCAGGGTACCCTCGGCATGTACCGGCTAATCACTTTATCTTCTTCTTCTGAACGCTTTGCTCGTTAGAGGTCACGTCGCAAACCGTCGCGCGCTGAGACACGGCGATGCTCGCAAGACGCTAACGGCCACGCGGTCACTTTGCCACGCGAAAACGCTTTTGCAGGGCCCGTGCAAAAGAAGGATGGAAGGCGTTATCAAGCTGTTTAAAGAAACGACTTTGCTTAACCCCAAAGGCATCTACATCCCGAACTGCGACCGCAAGGGCTTTTACAAAAGAAAGCAGGTAACTTGACGAGGACACCCTTCCCCTGGGAGCAGGAGGGCTCACGTGGTGTCTCTTGCGTTGAACTGTTGTTTAAAAGTCGACACCAAAGAAGGCCTCGCTGAGTTTTTGATGGAGGGTTGGTCCCGTGTTGAATGTTTAGATGGCAGCAGCAGAGCAGCATCGGCAGCAGCGGCATCATCACCTTCAGCAGCATCACCTTAGCCATTGACTTATCATCACCATCATCAGCATCGCCTTAATCATTGACTTATTATCAGAAGTAGTAGCTGCATGGCCATCTTTAGCAGCAGCAACATCATCATTAGCAGCAGGTTCAGCGACACAATTAGCATCATCACCAACCCTCAGCTACTCCCAGCTATGCACATATAAATAGAATTCTACATATCAATATATTTAGCCCATCGGCTTATTGGCTTTCCAAACCAATATTATCGAGCGGCATTTGTTTAAGCGCCTGGGTCTTATTTACACGTAAACACTGATTCATCGTGCACGTGTGTATGTTGAACGTCTGTCGCAACGTACGTAGCCAACTGAGCCAATCGGGAGGTGCGGTGGAAGGACATGAAACTCAACACGTTCATATCAGCCGCCAGTGGCTGATAGCGCCTGAATGTATTGAGGAGCGTGGCGCTACTGCAAACGTTGGCGCCAGTTCCCACCTCGACATAGTTGCTCGCACCTCTGAGTCGTCTCGCTGTTCAGGAGCGAGTGGATACCGTGCGGGCTACACGAGTTGACGAACAAAGAGCTCGACATGAGTTGACCTCCTTTGCCGGTACCAAAATATAAGAATAGGGGTTTTCCCCTTTTTTCTGGCAACAAAACTGAAACCTTTTTTTTTACAAGGAATCATGTCTGCATTAACCACAATTCTTGTGGTCAGAATGCAAACAAAAAGCGTAGTCTGATAATGTATGCATTGTCCTTGAAACTGATTGGTCCACACCAGAGACAGCTTTCTTTTCAAGCCTCGTCTGAAACGGTGCTAGACCAGAGGACGCCAAAAGGCGTACAGCCCAAAGACAATGCACTATCAGAGTAATGAGAGCTCGGGGTAAGCATCTACATCATGGGATCTCCTTTGCCAGTACCAAAATATAAGAATATTATCAGTGTGTTTTTTGTTTGCATTCTGACCACAAGTATTGTGGTTAATGCAGACATGATTCCTTGTAAAAAAAAGCTTTCAGTTTTGTTGCCAGAAAAAAGATGCCCAATGACCGGACGTATTTGTCAAGAGCACGCCGCGTGCAGTGCACAACAACAACAACAAACATCCTCGATTCCAACGACCGATTCGTCTTCGTCGAGCAAAAACATTCCAATTCAATGAACAAACGAGCAATCAAAGGGGAGAATGAGTGAGCGGGCACGGTTGCTTTAATTCCTCACGATGTCACCCCCCCCCCACCGTCTGTCTGCTCGGTGCCCGCGTGCAGTGCAACCCGTCGAAGGGCCGCAAGCGAGGCCTCTGCTGGTGCGTCGACCGCTACGGTGCCCACATCCCGGGCTCGGAGCACGTGGGCGGCAGCCAGAAATGCCTGGGCGTCGTCGAGAGGGACTGAAGAGGAGAGGGAGTTGTGGGGGTCGCTAGCCCCCGAAATCCCTCCCTCGATAATGCTAACGGCCGGGCTAGCATCATCAATCGCCCCCCCGCTGCTAAGCGAACCGCTGCTAAGTTCCTCACCCATGGTGTGGGAGCCGTCGCCCGAGGGTTCCACTCCACCGCGGGTCCGCGTAGCAGGCATGGTTAATTACGTACGCGCACACCCACACACACAGCTCTGTACGGCACTCACTCTTGCGCTTCTCTGCGCCGCGCTGGCCGCTCACGTTACAATCGCGCACCTGGGGTACGCCGATTACGCACGCCGCGAGCTTACGCACACACAGTACCACACGCGTTCCCACACGCAACCCGCGCGCTCAGCTCCGCGCAGCGCTCACTCACGTGGCGAACCACTGTGCACACAGCGCACCCACACGCTCACACTGCACGACAAGATCACGCGAGACCACGCTTCGCTATTAATGATTTATTATATGCCACCTGCGAATTGATGTTGAATCAGTGAGTCGACGAGGCTGGCCTATTCCACTAAACCTGTACCTATTCCCTATTTATCGGCTATGATTCTAATTCCCCTTCTTACTCACTGTTAAGTGTCCACGGCGGTCCGCTGATCCTTGTGTTAACCGCGTGCCTCGGTGCGTCGCACGGACGTCCGGGTCGCTGGCTCGAGCTGCGTCTGGTCGCCTGGCGCTGGAGTAAGAGAGCGATTTCCCCTCTGCGCTCCTCTATTTATCCTCCCTACCTCCAAAGGGGATGCTGCGCTGAACCATGGGCTCGTGCACCCCAAGCCCGCGCACGGCAGTCCCCAGGCGCTGTTGATATGCTAATCAGTGTGCTGCGTGCAAGGCGTAAATCCTAATTACTCCCTTAACCTTCCTAACAATGGGGCTTGCGCGCTCAAGCGCAATTATCCCAACCCTCCATGACGATGCGCAACAGCCCCTGTGACCCCGCTATTCATGCTGTCCCGTGCCTCCCCTGCTTGCCCCGTCGACTCGTGGGGGTGTGTGTGGGGGGAAATGCGCCTCAACCGCGGTGGCCGAATGCCCCACGCCGCGACCACACCATATTAAGGCCGGCAGCAGCGCCGCGGTACCACGTAGCACGGGGGAGGTCATCCAATTCCCTGATCGCCGGAAACCGTGAGAATTAATCCCGATAAGGGTCTCTCGGATAAAAACCGGTCGATCAGGTAACCTTCCCTTCCAGCTCTATGGGGGGGGGGGGGGGGGGGATGCGTGCGGGTGTGTGCTTATGTGGGGCGGGTGATTGGGGGCAGTGCGGTGGGGGAAGCCGGGCGGCTCCCTGGCTCGGCAGAGCGGCCCCGTCGCTGTGGCACCACATAGCCCCCCGGGGTGCCAGTCCCCGTCCCGGGTTGACTTGAGCACCTCGCTTGGGTTGCCCCCACGAGGTATCGCCGCGGGGTCCGCGGGATTCGCCCGGCCCTTGTGGTTGGCCTCGGGGGTGGCGGCTCCGTCTCCTGGGGCTCCGGCGGTGGTCTCCTCCTCCATTCCAACGGCTCCCCTCGGCCCCTGGCACCTGCGGGCTGGGGAACAAACTCAGAGGCGGTGGGGTTTAAGGGTCGCCGTCCTCGTCGCCCCCGGCCCCGCCCGGGGCCCCTCGGAGCCCGGGGCTCCGTGGGGCCCATGTACTGCGCGAGGCCCCCGGGCACGGGGGGTGGGGGGACCCCGGGGTTTCGGGGTACTTGGACGGCGGGGCTCCCCCCCTCGGGGGCTGCTCGCCACGGCTTCAGTCGGCGGATGTTGACCACCATCTCCCGGCCCCTCTCTCCTCCCTGAATCAGCACCGTCCATGGTGAGATCTGCCGTCTCACAATCCAGGGTCCTCGCCAGTAGGTGGTCAGCTTCCCCACCTGTCCGGCACCGACGCGGGGAGTGTACAGCCACACCTCGGAGCCCGCAGTGTAGAAGGGGGGCTCCATACGGGGTCGGGCGCCCTGCTCTTGCCGCTGGTGCGCGGCCTCTCCGTGCGGGCAGGCTCGGCCCCTGGCCCCTCGCAGGGTCTCCAGCAAGTACTCCACGGGGTGGCTCCCTTCCTCCCGTTGCGGCGGAGGAACACCGAACAGCAGATCTGCGGGCAGGCGAGACTCGCGACCAAACATCATTAGGAACGGGGTCTGTCCTGTAGAGGTGTGAACGGCGGTGGTGTAGGCGAACAGGGCATAGGGAAGGTGTTCGTCCCAGTCCTGTTGATTCGCGGCCGCCATGCGTTTAAGCTTCCCGGCCAGAGTCTGGTTCATCCTCTCTACCATCCCGTTCGCCTGGGGGTGATACGCCGTGGTTCGGTCCTTCTGGATCCCGAACTCTCGGCACAGCGCCTGAAATAGTTCGGCCTCGAATTCACTACCCTGGTCGGTAATGACTCGTTCGGGGATCCCGCACTTAAGTACGTAGTTTTCCACGAAGGCCCGGGCCACTACAAGGGCTGTTTTATCCGGGATAGCCACCGCCACGGGGTAGCGGGTGAAGTATTCCACCGCTACGAGAATATACCGGTTGCCCCGGTGGGATCGTGGAAAGGGCCCCTGCAGGTCGATTCCGACCAACTGATTCGTCCGACTGACTCGGAACGGCCTCAGGGGTACCTGGTACCTCGCCGGCTTTTGCCCACACTGCTGACAGGCCCGGCAGCCCTGCACCCAGGCGGCCACATCTTGTGCCAATTTGGGCCAGAGATACTGGCGACGCAGGGTCTCTCGAGTGCGTCGTTCCCCATCGTGGCCCCCGAGTGGGTGGTCATGCACCAGCCGTAACAGCTGGGGTCGCACCTGGGCAGGAACACAGATGCACCCCGGCTGGCCGGCCTCGGTTAACTCCCGTACCACTCCGTTCCGCACACACAACCGGGCATACAAACCGCTCCAGGGTCCTGGTAGGGCGCTCTTTTCCTCCCGCAGTGTCGCCTCCACTGCCGCCAGATCCGGATCTCGCTGCTGGGTCTGTCTCAGCTGCTCGTCGTTTAGGCCCGGGAAGGCGCAGCCGACGTCCTCCTGGATCCGTCCAATCGGGTCCCGAGCCGCGGGTCCCGCGCTTGCCGGGCGGTCGACGGGATCCTCAGTGCCACCTGTGAGGGTTTCCGTGGCGCACACTGCACTCTCTCTCGCTGGGGGGGGGTCAGTGGCCGCGGCCTCTCGGGGGTCCGTTGCCTGCCGGCAGCGTCCCCCCGTGAAACACGGGCAGGCCTCCTCCGCCCTCGTCTCGGCGTACACCGTGGGTCGCCTCGACAAGGCGTCCGCGTTTGCATGCGTCCGGCCAGCCCGATACTCGATTTGCAGGTTGTACTCCTGCAACTGCGCCAACCACCGGGCCATCTGCCCCCGCGGCTCCTTGAATGTAAGCAGAAACTGCAGAGCATAATGGTCAGTGCGTACGCGACATCTCCTGCCGTACAAATACGGCCGGAACTGTTTGCATGCGAAAATCACGGCGTACAACTCTTGGCGGGTCACGCAATAGTTCAGTTCGGCCCCACTCAAGGTCCGGCTGGCGTACGCGATGACTCGTTCCGTCCCATCCTGTACCTGTGACAACACCGCGCCCAGCCCGCTGCTGCAGGCGTCGGTGTCCAAAATAAAATCGGTGGTAAAATCGGGGAAAGCGAGGGTGGGGGCGTGGGTGAGGTGGTCTTTGAGAGTGGTGAAGGCCGTCTGGCAGGCCCCCGTCCACTGATAGGGGTGCTTAGGGGAGGTGAGTTGGGTGAGGGGGCGTGCAATCTCGCTGAATCCCTTTACAAATCGACGATAATAGGTGGCGAGCCCCAAAAATGATCTGATCTCCGTCAGATTCCTTGGCCGTGGCCACTCCACTACGGCGCGTACCTTCTCCGGATCGGTGCGCACGCCTGCCTCGCTGACGCGATGCCCGAGGTACCCCACCTCGCGTTGTGCGATGTAACACTTACGTGGCTTGAGCTTGGGATGAGCCGCTCGCAGTCGCTGGAACACCTCTCGAAGCCTGGACCAATGCTCAGACAAAGATCTACTGAACACTATCACATCGTCCAAGTAAATCAGGCACTGTTCCCATTGCAAACCCCGCATCACCAACTCCATCAACCGCTGGAACGTCGCGGGCGCGTTAGTGAGTCCGAACGGCAACACTCGAAACTCAAACAGGCCCATCGGGGTGGTGAATGCTGTTTTTGGCCGATCCTCCTCCGTCATCTCCACCTGCCAGTAACCGGACGCCAGATCGAGGGTGGAAAAATACCGCGCTCCTGCGAGACTGTCGAAGGTGTCGTCGATGTGGGGTATGGGGAAGGCATCGCCGAGCGTGACTGCATTTAGTTTACGGTAATCGACGCAGAACCGGGTTGACCCATCCTTTTTCGTTACTAGTACCACTGGGGCTGACCAGGGGCTCGCCGAGGGCTGAATTATGTTATCGCGAAGCATGTCCCCAACCGCCTCCTTGATCTGGGTGCGTTCGGGTGCGCCCACTCGGTACGCAGGGAGTTTGATGGGTCGGGCTGCACCGGTGTCAATTTGGTGCTTAACAAGGTCGGTCCGACCCACGTCCGAGTCGTGTTCGCTGAACACGTCGGCATACTCCCGCAGTAACTCGCGCAGCCGATCGGCCTCTCCCTTAGGTAAGTCCGCCCATGGTACATGTAACGCGTCGAGCAGGGGAACGACCTCGGCTCGGGGAGTCGGGCCGACTCGCCAGGCCAGGTCCTGCTCACCCTCAGGACGACCGGGGTCCTCAGCCCAGAGTGCGAACACCGAGTCGTTAGAGTGGCGTGCGTGCAGGGGGTGTACTGTGGCTATCGGGGTGCGCCGTCGCAGTATCGCGGGGGTATTGTGGGGGTTAAACATCCGCATAAACAATCGGTCCCCATCTGCGTTTACCAACGTGGCGGATCCCACAACCCCATACCGTTTTGCCAACTCCGGGTGAGGAGTTAGCATTACCTCCCCTGATGGTCGGAGCGCGGGGTCGGTGGGGGATGTTGCCACCGGCACCAGCATCTCGGTGAGCGGGCCGATGGTGACTGCCGTCGCCAGGATAGCGGCCACAGGTGCAAAGCGGCGGCGCGTTGGTTCTCGTCCCAGGAACGGTATCCGCTCGCCGTTGCTCTCCATGGTGGCGCATCGCTGGCGGGGTTGCACGTTGAGTCCCAACCGTTCTAGGAGGTCGGTGCCTGCGATACACTCGTGACACAACGCACTCGACACGTAGAACTCCTGCGTGCACACCTGGCTGCCTATGCGGACCTCTAGGGTGGCTTTCCCCAGCAGCCCCATTCCGGCTCCGCTCGCAGTGTGCAGCGCGCGGTCCGGGGCCTGCAGGTGACGCACGTCGACCCCGATCGCGCTGCAGTGCGCTGCGCTCACGAGCGAGGCCACCGCCCCCGTGTCCAGTAGGATGCGGGTACGCACTCCGTTTACCTCCCCTTCCACCAGCGACGTGGCCCCCGTGATCCCCGCCACCAGCTCCCGCAGCCAGTCGCCAGGAGTCACCGTTTCTGTGGGCGTTGTTGCTGGAACCTGTGTGGAGATCACTCGCTCGCCATTATTCTCATTATCGTCTATCTGTATCGGGACCGCGTCGATTGCACCCCTAGTTGGTCCGCTCTCTAGGGGGCGTTGGAGTTTAACCCCCGTGTCTGTCTAGCTCGGGTGATTTCCGGACAATCCCTCACTAGATGCCCTCGGCGATCGCACATATAACATGCCCGGGGAGGGGGGGCGGCTCCGTAGCGGGTCCCCTGTCCGCTCCCTCTCCCAGTACGCAGTTGTCCCAAATCGGACTCTAATTGGGACACCCTCCCGGCTAGTCCCCCTACTGTCGAGCGTAGTTCACCCATCTCAGACTGGAGGGTCTTCATATTTTTATTTGCGTCCTCGCGTACCTGGTTTACCTGGCCGGAGACATCCTTTATACCCGTTTGTATACCGGCAACCCATCCCGGGGTTGTCTCGCGGGACACTGGAGGCTCTCTTTCCCGGCCCCTTACCTTCCTCGCGAGCTCCTGTTCCTCCTCCTCGTCTTCCGAGAGCAGGCTCGCAATGGCGCGCTCTCGTCCCAGCCCCCGGAGCTGCGCGCGTTCGCTGTGAATTCTTTCACACTTACGTGCGCGCTCGACAAGGGTGTTAAAGGGAAGACGTGGGCAGCTCATGTCTGGCTGCCACCACGCCGTGCGAGACAGGTACCGCTGGATTTTCTCGGCGGCCAGTTCCTCAATAACATCAGTTGCGTACCCCGGGCGTGCGATCTTTATTAACTCGCGCACATCCTCGGCGTAATCACGTAGATCTTCGCCAGGTTGGCGCCGGCGCGCCTCTAAGGCCGATTTTGCTTCCTCCTCGTCACGCGTGCCAAAGCGCTGATCGAGTCGGTGCATCAGCTCCTCTAGCTTTGTCTGTGCGCTCGCGGGTAACGCTTCTACAAAATCGGCTGCCCGCCCATCAAGATTCATATTAAGTTGACGTACTGCCTGCGCGTCCGTCCATCCATTAATTTCCTTGGCCCCTAAGAGATTGCGGGCGAATGCCTTCCACGAAGGGGCCCCCCGGCCGGTAAATATTAGTCTTATTTTAGCGTGAGGTAACGCGGGGGTCCGTACCGCTTCCGACACCAATTTGTGGGGGTCGCTAGCCCCCGAAATCCCTCCCTCGATAATGCTAACGGCCGGGCTAGCATCATCAATCGCCCCCCCGCTGCTAAGCGAACCGCTGCTAAGTTCCTCACCCATGGTGTGGGAGCCGTCGCCCGAGGGTTCCACTCCACCGCGGGTCCGCGTAGCAGGCATGGTTAATTACGTACGCGCACACCCACACACACAGCTCTGTACGGCACTCACTCTTGCGCTTCTCTGCGCCGCGCTGGCCGCTCACGTTACAATCGCGCACCTGGGGTACGCCGATTACGCACGCCGCGAGCTTACGCACACACAGTACCACACGCGTTCCCACACGCAACCCGCGCGCTCAGCTCCGCGCAGCGCTCACTCACGTGGCGAACCACTGTGCACACAGCGCACCCACACGCTCACACTGCACGACAAGATCACGCGAGACCACGCTTCGCTATTAATGATTTATTATATGCCACCTGCGAATTGATGTTGAATCAGTGAGTCGACGAGGCTGGCCTATTCCACTAAACCTGTACCTATTCCCTATTTATCGGCTATGATTCTAATTCCCCTTCTTACTCACTGTTAAGTGTCCACGGCGGTCCGCTGATCCTTGTGTTAACCGCGTGCCTCGGTGCGTCGCACGGACGTCCGGGTCGCTGGCTCGAGCTGCGTCTGGTCGCCTGGCGCTGGAGTAAGAGAGCGATTTCCCCTCTGCGCTCCTCTATTTATCCTCCCTACCTCCAAAGGGGATGCTGCGCTGAACAATGGGCTCGTGCACCCCAAGCCCGCGCACGGCAGTCCCCAGGCGCTGTTGATATGCTAATCAGTGTGCTGCGTGCAAGGCGTAAATCCTAATTACTCCCTTACCCTTCCTAACAATGGGGCTTGCGCGCTCAAGCGCAATTATCCCAACCCTCCATGACTATGCGCAACAGCCCCTGTGACCCCGCTATTCATGCTGTCCCGGGCCTCCCCTGCTTGCCCCGTCGACTCGTGGGGGTGTGTGTGGGGGGAAATGCGCCTCAACCGCGGTGGCCGAATGCCCCACGCCGCGACCACACCATATTAAGGCCGGCAGCAGCGCCGCGGTACCACGTAGCACGGGGGAGGTCATCCAATTCCCTGATCGCCGGAAACCGTGAGAATTAATCCCGATAAGGGTCTCTCGGATAAAAACCGGTCGATCAGGTAACCTTCCCTTCCAGCTCTATGGGGGGGGGGGGGGGGGGGGGGGATGCGTGCGGGTGTGTGCTTATGTGGGGCGGGTGATTGGGGGCAGTGCGGTGGGGGAAGCCGGGCGGCTCCCTGGCTCGGCAGAGCGGCCCCGTCGCTGTGGCACCACAGATGCAATGCAACACAGGTCAATGCGACACACCACCAAGACACAATACATTCCATAGGATCAGAGCCTCTCCAACCACCTTTGTCTTCCCGCAGCTCACACAGCAGCACAGTAAGTCATTGTATGTAGGGGGGGGGGCTCCCCCTAATATCAAACAGCACGCGAGGATGACTCTGAACCGTGACGCGGGTGCTGTAGAAGACTGCTCGTGGCGCAACTTTGAGTCACTTGCAGAAGTCGAAACTGCGGACAGTGACACGGTACGGGAGATGGGGACGAGGCAGTAGGGGGAGAGAGAGATGGGGAGAGAGAGATGGGGAGAGAGACTTTAAAACAACTTTTATTGCCGCCAGCAGCAAAAGCACCAGAGGCGATTCCAATATGAAAAACAGTAACCAGCAAACGAAATAAAACAAACGTTACATATCGTTACAAATCCACGTGCTGTGGTGCTGAAAGCACCGCACACAACACAAAAGAAAAAAAGTCACGTGGTTGTGTGGCGAGAGAGAGATGGGGAGAAAGAGATGAGGAGAGAGATGGGGAGAGAGAGATGGGGAGAGAGAGATGGGGAGAGAGAGATGGGGAGAGAGAGATGGGGAGAGAGAGATGGGGAGAGAGAGATGGGGAGAGATGGGGAGAGAGAGATGGGGAGAGAGAGATGGGGAGAGAGAGATGGGGAGAGAGAGATGGGGAGAGAGAGATGGGGAGAGAGAGATGGGGAGAGAGAGATGGGGAGAGAGAGATGGGGAGAGAGATGGGGAGAGAGAGAGATGGGGGGCAGGGGGGTTATCAACTCACTTCCAGCGGAGATTTTAAATGTTCCATGGCTCCACCTGCTTGTTTTCACTTGAGAAGAGGAGATGCCACCACCACCATCTCTGTGTGTGTGTGAGGGGTGTCGTGTGACCATTGGGTGTTCAAAGTGCCCAAGCCCATCGCCTTAATTAGCTGAGTGGTTAATTGCTGTAGCAGGTGGCGCGTGAGTGTTTAAATGGTTTAGCCCATCCACGTGTCTCCACTTATCACCTTCATTAACAGCAGCATCAACAGCAGCAGCATCATCAGCAGCAGCAGCATCATCATCAGCAGCAGCAGCAGCAGCATCATCAGCAGCAGCAGCATCATCATCAGCAGCAGCATCATCAGCAGCAGCAGCATCATCAGCAGCATCATCATCAGCAGCAGCAACATCATCATTAGCATCATCAGCAGCAGCAGCATCAGCAGCAGCAGCATCATCACCAGCAGCATCATCATCAGCAGCAGCATCATCAGCGTGAGTAGGTTAAACATTGAGTTTTGTAAGGGCACCACGGGGTGACCAGCCCCACCCCTCCCAGCCCCCACCCTCCACACCCAGCCCCACCTCTCCCCCCACCACCCCCCACCACCACCCCCCCACCACCACCCCCCCACCACCACCCACCACCACCACCCCCCACCACCACCCCCCACCACCACCCCCACACCACCCCCCCACCACCACCACCCCCCCCCCACCACCACCCCCCACCACCCCCCACCACCCCCCACCACCACCCCCCACCACCCCCCACCACCCCCCACCACCTCCCACCACCAGGAGGGGAGGGGGGCGAGGGGGGCGGGGGGCCGGAAGTGGACAAGAGGAAGTCGTCGGGCGAGGGGGGCGGGGCGAGGGGCGAGGGGGGCGGGTTTGGGGGTGAACTCAAGTGACCCGACAGACGTTGAGCGCAATTCTTTGTTTATTTCGGTAAAGTCGCGTAGATAGGGATCAAAATGTTAATAATAAAAATAATAAAATATAAAAATGTAATAAAATACAAAAAAATAAATTAACAAATAAATAAATAATGCCCCCGTTGACAGGAAGAGGGAAAAAAATCCCCTCCCCCACAATTTGGCGCCCTTTGCACGACGCGACTCGGTGAGCAGCTCAGTTCAAACGGCGTGAACACGCGGGGCGCATCGTGGGTGGTGATCACCACCAACATCAACAACATCAACAACATAATCACCACCAACAACAACATCATCAACATCAACAACATCATCAACAACATCATCATCAACATCATTAACTACATCATCAACAACATCACCACCATCAACATCACCACCAACAACAACATCAACAGCATCATCAACAACATTAACTACATCATCAACAACATCATCAACAACATCACCACCATCATCAACAACATCATCACCATCATCAACACCATCATCACCACCACCATCATCAACACCACCATCATCACCACTATCACCACCATCATCACCACCATGACCCCCCCTCCTCCTGCCCGGCCCCACCCTCCCCTCTCGTCGTCTCCCGCAGCTAGAACCGGCGGCGGCTACGAGCAGCAGCAGGAGCAGCAGCATCATCATCAGCAGCATCATCAGCAGCAGCATCATCATCAGCAGCATCATCATCAGCAGCATCATCAGCAGCATCATCAGCATCATCATCATCAGCAGCATCATCATCAGCAGCATCAGCAGCAGCATCATCAGCATCATCATCATCAGCAGCAGCATCATCAGCAGCATCATCAGCAGCATCATCAGCATCATCATCATCAGCAGCATCATCATCAGCAGCATCATCAGCAGCATCATCAGCATCATCATCATCAGCAGCATCATCATCAGCAGCATCAGCAGCAGCATCATCATCATGCCCACGTGGACGCTGTGCTTGGGCAGCAGGACGAGCTTGATCTCCATGGCCGGCATCCGCTACGAGGGCACCCTCAGCGGGGTCAACTCGGACGACTGCACCGTCGCCTTGGCCAAATGTCACGCACGGGGGGGTGGGGTGGGGTCACGGGTCAAAGGGGGTGAGGGCTTAAACAGCAGGACGGCTGCTTGCGTTGTAGCCGAAACGTCGTGAGAATTCTTTTATGTTTTATTTTTTTTATTTTATTACTTCCCTTCTACGTGATGACTTTACCGAAAGAACCAAGAAGATGAATCCCTGCAGTCACGAAAGCTTTAAATCGAAAAAAGTCAGTGACTGCTTTAGTGTTAAAATACGGTGCTGTATTTTTAGGATAGTGTGTTTACAATATCATTTTACGTAGATATCCACATTCACTTAATATTTTTCTTCCGCAAGTTTTTATTGAAAATGCAATATTTGACATCATCTCAAAAACCCGCCGTGATGGACAAACACCGACGCCAGGGTTGGGATGAAAAGCGCGACCTCCGATAGACACCAGGCGAGGTGGTTCACTTCTCACCACCGTGGCGCCCACACACCCACCACCACCACGGCACCGTTAGTGGCGTTAGCGTCGTCTTTGTGCGTGCGCAGTGCGTGTGTGCGGCACGGAGGGTCGCCCCGCCGAGCGCGCCGTCGCCCCTCGCGAGGAGATCTACGACTACATCATCTTCCGTGCCAGCGAGATCAAGGACCTGGCGGCGTTGGGGTGCCCGCTCTCTGCTCTGCACCCCCACCTGGCCGTCGTGCAGGTGAGAGGGGGGCAGCCATTCTCTTCGCCGCCAAACTGGTTGGTTACTTTAGCGGGCAGGACCCCACCGAGATATTTAACTCTGATCATTGGTTGTTTACCCTGTAATCTGGCAACAAAACTGACACCTTTTTTTACAAGGAGTCGTGTTTGCATTGACCACAATACCTGTGGTCGGAATGCAAACGAAAAACACAACTCTGATAATGTATGCACTGTCCTTGAAATTGATTGGTCCACACCCGAGACAGCTTTCCTTAGAGCCTAGTCTCACATGGAGTTGGTCCAGATGACGACAAAAGGCGCACAACTCAAAGACAATGCACCATCAGAGTATGAGAGCTCGGGGTAAGCATTTACACCATTGGAACCTCATTTGCCAGTAGAAAAATATGATAATTGTTTTTTTACCCTTCTATCTGGCAACAAAACTGACACCTTTTTTACGAGGAGTCGTGTTTGCATAGACCGCAATACCTGCAGTTGGAATGCAAACAAAAAACACAACTCTGATGATGAATGCACTGTCCTTGAAGTTGATTGGTCCACACCCTAGACAGCTTTCCTTAGAGCCCAGTCTCACATGGTGTTGGACCAGATGACGCCAAAAGGCGCACAACTTTAAAAAAAGGTGTCAGTTTTGTTGCCAGATAAAAGGGTAAAAAAAACAATTATCATATTTGTTGTTACCGGCAAATGAGGTTCCGATGGTGGTGCGTAAGATGCTGGACAGGCTACGATTGATCCCGTCGCTGCGTGACCACCCACCCTCGCCCCCGTCCAGTCCTCCTCGCCACCACGGGGCGCCCGCCCCCTGCGGGACACGCAGCACGGAGCCCGCCCCCTCGTGCGGGACACGCAGCACGGAGCCCGCGGCGGCCACGGGGGCGGCACGCGCGGAGGAGCCACAGGTACGGGCGGCGCGGTAAACGCTGGGGATGCAAAGGTGGCCGGGCATTGTACCGACCGCCCGCCCGCCCCCCTCTTGTGCCACAGCCTTTGCAGGTGCTCGCTAACGGAGCTTAGCCTGACGTCGTACGGAAATCCGATGTTTTTTTATTTAAATCCTTTATATTAAGTTCACTTGCTTGCGCGCTTCGGACCGTGCAAATCTTTCGGTCGTTTTTTAACCCACTTCCCGTGATGCAATCGAGCTGATATTTTGCACACAGACTCGTTGTGCGTGACAAGTAATGTTCGTGAAATTTTTTTTCCAAAATTTTACACTTTTTAGGACAAAAATATATTTAATTACCAATTTCTTAATGCTGCCACGCAATCATCTGACCCATAGGTGGCAGCCATCTCAAGCCAGAGGACGAGAGGACTCTAGCCGCCACGCATATAAAGGATTTATAGTGAAAAACTTAGTTTTTACGGGTTATACTTGTTTAAATCCTTTATATTAAGTTAGCTTGCTTGCTTGCGCGCTTACGACCATGCAAAATTTTTGGTCGTTTTTTAACCCACTTCCCATGATCCGATCGAGCTGACATTTTGCACACAGACTCGTTGTGCGTGACAATTAATGTTCGTTAAAAAAAATTAATATTTAATTTAAAATACCAATGTGATAAAAATGAAACTCTTACTCAAGAAAAACAGAATTGAATAATAAAATAAAACCGATGCCACGCATATAAAGGATTTATAGTGAAAAACACATGCACACACACACACGCGCACACACGCACTCACACACACACGCACACACGCACACACTCACACACTCACACGCTCACACGCACACACGCACTCACACACACTCACGCACACACTCACGCACACACGCACACTCACACACGCACACACTCACTCACGCACACACGCACACTCACATACACTCACACACACACACTCACACACTCACACACACACACTCACACACTCACACACACACTCACACACACTCACACACACTCACAACAACAACAACCGCCATTCGCCACTAAGTGGCGGTGACGTCACCACGATGCTTGTGCCAAGTGCACCTTGAGGCCACGTGAAGTGTCGAACGCCCGCTGGCAGGAGGTCACGGGGCAGACCCAGGTGCCACGGGTCGACTGACCGAGATGACTGGCTAATGCACCACCTGTGCCCCCTACTGTACCAACTTGCTGTGCTTTAGCCACCCGGCGCTCCGCTCGTTGTTGTGAGCGTCGCTCCTCCGCCCTCCGTTGTTGTTGGAGGGCGACTGCCTCCAACTGCCCAGTAGCGTCCTTCACGAGCCTCCTCCACTGAGGCCGATCTTGACACCGCTGGTACCAGTCATCGGCAAGTCCACTCAGCTCCACGTCCTCCTGTACCACATCACTCCATCTCTTCTCCAGCCCGTGCCGCGCCCGTCTAGCCCCCTCGATCCGGCCGAACAAAAGCTGTTTAGGCATGCGGTTGCTGGGCATGCGGGCTACATGACCCAGCCAACGCAGCCTTGCCTGCCGGAGGAGCTCACTGATGGGACTTTGCCCAGATCTTTCAAGGATTTGTGAGCTCCTCACACAATCCAGCCTGGTTAAACCCAGGATGGATCGTAGGCAGGCCAGCCTACACACACTCACTCACACACACTCACACACACTCACACACACTCACACACACTCACACACACACTCACACACACACTCACACACACACACACACTCACTCACACTCACGCACACACACTCACACACACTCACACACACACTCACACACACTCACACACACACTCACACGCAGCTGCACTATCTCCCACAGCCGCAAGGAAGAGCGCCACGGTGGAGCGGGGGGTGCAGACGTCCCCCCAGCGTCAGCAGCGACGGTGTCGGAGCACGAAGCGGATTGCCGCCCAGACTCCCCGTGGGGCCCCGGAGCCGTGCGTTGAGTTGGACGCGGAGTTTGACTTTGCGAGCGCCAACGCGAAGTTGGACCGGGAGGCGCTGGACAGGGAGTTCCGGGGCAGGGAGGCCAAGCGGAGAGAAGGTGGGGCACTCACTCACACGCTGCCGCCACTGATCAACAACTAAGTCACGTAGGTAAAAAATTAAAATTAATAAAAGTAAAATAAAAAAAAAATAAAAAAAAATCACGACGTTTCGATTAATTTTAATTTTTCTGCTGTATCGTCAAAATAGAAATCTTGTCACTCAATTTTTAGAAACTTCCCAATGTGGTACCCACTGCAAACTTGGTAAAGCTGCGTCATACTGGGGTGGGGGAACTCACTCACTCACACGCTGCCGCCACTCAACAACTCACTTCGTCCTCCGCTGCTGTATCGGCAAAATAGAAATCTTAGTAGTAGGTTTTTACCCTTTTAAACTGGTACAAAACTGACACCTTTATTCAAGGCATCATGTTTGCAATAACCACAACACAAGTAGTCAACAAAGCAAACAAAAAGAAGCAACTCTGATAATGATAATAATATGCACTGTCCTTATCATCATTATCAGAGTTGCTTCTTTTTGTTTGCTTTTTTGACTACTTGTGTTGTGGTTATTGCAAACATGATGCCTTGAATAAAGGTGTCAGTTTTGTACCAGTTTAAAAGGGTAAAAACCTACTACTATATTTTGCCAATGGTAAAAGAGATCTCATAGAATAGAAATCTTGTCACTCAATTTTGACACACTTCTCAATGTGGTACCGACTGCAAACTTGTCATCATCACGGTGGCTATGAGATGTTAACTACCTCGCCTGGTGTGCAGGAGGGCGTGGGTTCGATCCCAACCCTGACGATGCCTGCTGCTGTATATTTGGAGTTTGTGTGTTTCTCTCATCATCATCATCACGGTGGCTAGGAGATGTTGACTAACTAAATTACCTTAAAACCGTTGGAATACCTTATGCCAGTAAAAGTGTGTTGACCATCTTCTTGGATCTTTCGGTAAAGTCATCACGTAGAAGGGAAATAATAAAATAATAAAAATAAAACATTAAATAATTCTCACGACGTTTCGGCCACAACGCAAGCAGCCGTCCTCAGGCGAAGACCAGGTCTGTCGAGGAGACAGCGTCTGAATGTGTGTTGACCAGTGGAGTCTGAGTTGGGTGGGGGGGGCGGATCTTTGTGTGTTTAATTGTCCAGGCCACCCCCTCACTTCTGCCGTTGCGTCTCCCCTTGAGCAGCGGACAAGCTGAGGGGTCCCCGCACGAGCTCCCCCGTCTTCCTGGACGGCTGCTTCTACGACAAAACCAGGAGCTTCTTTGACAACATTTCCAAAGACGGCGGGAGGTAACGGCCGCCTCTGCCACTCGCTCGTGGTGTGTGTGTGTTCTTGTTGGATCTCCTCGCCTTCAAGTGCAACGCCTGCTGGGGGAGGCGATGGGGGAGGCGGCAGTACAGCAAGCGGGCTCCGTCTCCGTCTGTGCGGAGATGGTGTTGCTGTTCCACCCCCACCCCCCACCTCGTGTATAGAAACTCACAAACGGAGTTGGCCTAACCATCCCATTATAGGATGACAGAGCTTGGGCAAATTGTTTGTGCCGTTCCTGGCACATCTGGAAAGTTTGGGCGTCGCAAAAATGTGTGACGTTAACTTGAATCGGCGCGCCAAAAAAAATTGCACGCCGCGTGAATTGCGTAGTTGCACTTGATTCGGAAAAAATCCCAGCCCCGAGAATAAGAGAAGGACGTGCAACTCTTTGACTGGGCACCAGACGAACATTTGTCTAGACGCAGGATGGCGTGGAGCCGTGCAGAGACCTCTCTGATGTCGGGTTTAGACCATTGGAACATCATTTGTCAGCAGTAGCAGAATATGATCATTGTTTTTTTACCCTTTTATCTGTCAACAAAACTGACACCTTTTTTACGAGGAGTCGTGTTTGCATTGACCACAATACCTGCGGTCATAATGCAAACAAAAAAGACAACTCTGATAATGTATGCACTGTCCTTGAAGTTGATTGGTCCACACCCGAGACAGCTTTCCTTAGAGCCTAGTTTCACATGGGTTGGACCAGATGACGCATTATGGCTGCAGGTATTGTGGTCTATGCAAAGGTGTCAGTTTTGTTTGCCAGATAAAAGGGTAAAAAACCAATTATAATATTTTTTGCTGGCAAATGAGGTTCCAATGGTAGCCATTTGCCACCCTGGTGCGGCCGGGTACGGGTAGGCCGTGAGTCACTGGTGAGTCACCGTTTGTCACTCATTTCGGGTAGGGTACGGGTAGGGAACGGGTAGGGTACGGGTAGGGTACGGGTAGGGTACGGGTAGGGTACGGGTAGGGTACGGGTAGGGTACGGGTAGGGTACGGGTACCCGTTTGCGACCCTGGTGCGGCCGGGTACGGGTAAGGAATCAAAACCCATCTGCGACCTCTGACCAGCCGTGCTCACCCCCCCACCCCCCGCCCCTCCCCCCTCCTCCTCCTCCCGCCCCGCCAGGAACTGCCGCGTGACGTTGGCGGAGCAGCGGCGCCTGAACGTGGCGACGTTCGGGGCGGACCTCCCCTCCTCTGGCCGAGGTGCAGCCTAGACAGGTGACGACCACGGTGACGGTGACAGCAGCTCGGCTTATTGGAGAGTATATTTAGTATATTGATGATACTGATGTAGTTTATATTTTAGTTTTTTTACGTGGTGGCTTAGTTGCTGCAGCTCCCATACTATTAACATTCCTTCCCTTTCTAGATTTGAAGCTTTCGTGACTGCAAGGATTCGTATTCTTAGGTTTTTTCGGTAAAGTCACGTAGGTAAAAAAAAATTTTTATTAATAAAAGTTACATAAAATAAAAATCACGACGTTTCGGAGGCAACACAAGCTTCCGGAAGCTTTTTTTATTTAACTTTTATTAATTTAAATTTTTTTACCTACGTGACTTTATCGAAAAAAACCTAAGAATATGATTCCTTCCCTTTATTAATGCTACCCCTACTCCCTCCCTTTGATGCTGCTAATCCTGCATAATATGACTTTGAAACCCCCCGCCCACCTCCTACACATTCCACAAGTAGTGACTAATCCCATATCTGAATTTCCTATAAATATACTACATTCATCTGTTGATATGTGAGTCCCTTTGTCAAGGCGCTCTTCCTCCTCTAACCCAGCTTAAATATACGCTGCCAAGCTTAGTGGTGTTCATTCAGACGCTGTCTTTCCGGCTGCAACACGATGACGGAAGTCTGTTGATGTTGCTTGTGAGGTTCTCCTCGTGAGAACACGCTGCTCCTTGGAGGATGAGAGAGAGACCATTTGACGGGGTATGCCGATAGCATAAAAATGAGATGCGACGGACGGAGCAAATCTGAGATCAGATTTGAAATCGGCACCCTGAATTTAGTCCAGAACAGCTGCAAAAGTCCAGGCCAGAACTACATGTTGTTGTTTTGTTTTGTTGACCAGTGTGATATAATTTGCGTATTATATCGTGAACAACTTCTAAATCAAAGAGCGCTCGCACAGCTGCGTGGGTCTCACCCGGTGAGATAAAGATGTGGAGGAGTTTGTTTCAAACGGCAGTCGCTTGTCAACGCTCTCGTGCCCCACGTTAGAGTTTGGATGACACGGAGAAATCTCGGCCACAATCGCCAATTCTCCAAGTGACAATCCAGCCCTTTGCGGGGTTTGACCACGATCTGTCGTGTTGCTTCTTGACGTCGCTAATGCTGCTTACTGCTGCTGTTGTTGTTGTTGCAGGTTGCAGAGAACCACAGCTCCCACCCAGAGCGTACACATATCGGGGGTTTATTTGATTTAAAAAAAAATGTTGTTGGGTCTGAAGAAACGTTACGTTAAGGACTGCATGTGGGTTTCGATTTAAAGATTCTTTCGTGACTGCAGGGATTCATCTTCTTGGTTCTTTCGGTAAAGTCACATAGAAGGGAAATAATAAAATAATAAAAACATAATAAAATACAATTCTCACGACGTTTCGGCCACAACGCACGCAGCCGTCCTCAGGTGAAGAACAGGTCTGTCGGAAAGACAGCGTCTGTCTTTCCGACAGACCTGTTCTTCACCACAACGCAAGCAGCCGTCCTCAGGTGAAGAACAGGTCTGTCGGAAAGACAGCGTCTGTCTTTCCGACAGACCTGTTCTTCACCACAACGCAAGCAGCCGTCCTCAGGTGAAGAACAGGTCTGTCGGAAAGACAGCGTCTGTCTTTCCGACAGACCTGTTCTTCACCACAACGCAAGCAGCCGTCCTCAGGTGAAGAACAGGTCTGTCGGAAAGACAGCGTCTGAATGAACACACCAAGCTTGGCAGCAATATACACAGCAATATACGCTGCCAAACCTGGTGGTGTTTCATTCAGACGCTGTCTTTCCGACAGACCTGTTCTTCACCTGAGGACGGCTGCTTGCGTTGTGGCCGAAACGTGGTGAGAATTGTAATTTATGATGTTTTATTATTTCCCTTCTACGTGACTTTACTGGAAGAACCAAAAAGTCTGCATGTGGGTTTTGTTAATTGATACGCGATTCTTGCAATGTTTATGGTGTGTACACAAGGTATACACCGCGTTTGGTTGAACACTTTAGACGTTTATAATTTTAAAGAAAGTTTTGAACTTTAGTCTAATGGGTGAAGGTAAAACATGTCTGTTAAGTCGGACTTTAAATTGTCTCCTGAAATGGGTGCTTTTGTGCGACCGGTCTTAATCTGAAATGAGCATGGACATGACAATTTAATTGAGTTGTGTTTGTATTTCACAAGGCGGCATTAAATGTTGCGGAATTTATATTGGCGCATTGGCCGTGGTGAAGTGTCTGGCGAAGATTAAAGTTGACCGGCTGTTGGCTTTGGAACATTGCTCCTTTGAATTTACTGCGTTGCTTTAGATTGCTAGTGTGTGTGTAACGGGTTCCGGAGACACTTGTAGAGGTAACTTCTTTATGACAATACAACACTCCAACAGTCCTGATACTCTGTTACAGCCTAGGTACACAGCCTAGGTACACAGCCTAGGTACACAGCCTAGATACTCTACTCTGGCTACGCTTTGGAACTCGCCCTCACAAGTTCGTAGAGTCGGGAGTTCCAGAGTCCCACCACTCGCTCTCACAACATCCCAGGGTCTTCAGATGGCTGGTCGTGGGTCTTGGGTCTTGAGCTACGACTGGCCCTGATCGTCCAGGGAGCTCCCCTTTTATGCCCAGTCCCCAACGAGGGGTGGGGCCGTGTGCGCCCCCAGATATCCCACAGAGCACACACAGCCCCCCCCCTTTGGCGGCGCCAAGGGGATTAAGCGCCTGGGAACCCAACGCCTGACGCCAAGAGGCTTAAGCGCCTGGCCCACCCAGGGTCCCAGAGCCCCCAGCAGCCCCTCCCTTCTTATGTCACTACATTACCCCCCTCTACGTAGCCTCCAGCCGACCCGGCTGTCAAAAAAAAATACAATTGTACAATAAATTATTTGTTACCCATCAGAATGAGTGTGTGACAATCAAGAAAAAAAAAATGAGAAGAAAGCGCCTCTCCCCCTCCTGTGGTCACGCGTATATAAAAAAAAACTCCAGGCCACCGATGCAGAACAACACTGTATAAACACATATATCCAGGATGAACGCACGCCCCAATCGCCCACTATACATGATGGCAAGGTGAGTGGCGTCGCGTTGGGACGAGAGTTCGTGGGCGGGGGTCATGAAAATCGTTTGAGTTTTGAGCGAGTCGGAGTGGCAGGTCCATCGGTCGCGACGGAGGCGGGAGGGGACCGACGACCCGCTGTTGCGCTTGTGTCCTGGGTCGCTGATCCCGCGGGCAAGCTTGTTCCCGCTTGGTCGGCCGTGGCGGATTTCATTCCCAAGGCACCTGAGGGCGGGACAGCGGGACCTGCCCGAGAGTTAGAAGCAGCATCATCGCGGCGCGGCTCGTCAGACATGTCGCGCTCTCGGCCCCGGAGAAGTGAAGGAGGTGTGTAGGGTTGAATGTAAGGTTTTAGACGTGACGGGTGCACGAACCAACGTCGCTTGCCATGCTGGATCCTGACACACTGCGGGCGGAGAACGCGAATAATAACAACCGGGCCTCTCCAAGGCTTAAGCAGTTTTGAGGAAGTAGCCAATGGTACCTGCGGGCAGTGAAGCCAGGCACGGTCCCCTTCTACCCAAACGTGGCGGGACGTGTGGAGATTCCGCAACCGCTCGTTGGCAAGCTGACGGGCTTCTGAGTTATTTTGAGCAGCCTCCCGGGCATCCACGAGATGACGCACATTAGCACGGATGTGGTCGGCAATCTTAGCCTTAGGTGCGGGCTGTTTAATGTGCAATTGTACGTCGATTGGGGGGCAAACCTCCCTACCATACATAAGATAGAATGGCGAGTACCCCGTGGCAGCATGGGGCGCCATTTTATAGGCGGCCAAGACACCAGGTATGTGGAGATCCCAATCAGTCTGTGACTCAGACACCTGGTGGCTTAGCATGGAGGTAAGTGTCCTATGTAATCGCTCGACCATACCGTCAGTCTGGGGGTGATATGGCGAGGTGCGAATTTTGTGTGTCCCTAGCAGGTTGCACACATCCCGCAACTGGGTGGAAGAGAAATTTTTCCCTTGGTCGGTCAGCAGTCGTTCGGGAGCACCCTTATCCAGGACGTAGCCCTGGAAAAAGGCTTCCGTAATGGCTGCTGCAGACTGGTTGGGGAGTGGCCAGGCCATGGCCCATCGGGTAAAATATTCGACCCCAACAAAAAGGTACTTACTACCCCGAGGAGTAGCGGGAAACGAACCCAAAATATCCAATGCGACGATCTCATTGACCCGGGAAATCTTAATGGGTTGGAGCGGCGGGCAGGACGGCCTAGCAGGTGGTTTCCGCCGTGCACATTCTGTGCAACCTTGCACAAGATCAGCCACATCGTTTGCAATGCCCGGCCAGAAAAATTCCAATTGGATTTTAGCTAGTGTTTTCTGAACACCCAAGTGCAAGAGGCGACTGTGGGTTTCCCACACAAGTCGCCCCCGCAGGGAGGTGGGCACCACCAATGTGTGGGATTGGGACCCCCCATCCCAATGCATGAGGACGCCTTCCCGGATGACATATGATACGGGGCCCCCCTGCCCCCTGTGACCCTCGGCATCTCTAGCGCGGCGTCTCAATTTGAGGAGGGAGACGTCTTCCATCTGAAGATGTCCCCAGTCGTCCAACCTGAGGCCCAGCAATGCGTCCTGCGGAACTTGCGTGGAGGGATCCCCGTGGTCCCCGACCCCATCCCCGGCCGCGGCCGCAAGGGATGGGGGCGGTACCCCGTCAGGCTGCCTACAACGCCCCGCACCCAAAAAACAAGCACAGCGCCCATTGGTCGGCAGTCGCGACAACCCGTCGGCGTTCCCGTGTTGAATCCCCTTGCGGTAAATGACAGTGAACGCAAAGTCCTGGAGGATCTCGAGCCAACGCGAAAGTTGTCCAGATGGTTGGTCCACTCGCAAGGCGTATTGTAGTGCCGCATGGTCGGAGCGTACTGTGAAATGCCTGCCATACACGTATGGTCTGCACTGCTTTATGAAAAAAACGATAGCAAGCAATTCGCGGCGCGTCACGCAGTAACGTTGCTCCGCGGGCGACAGCACCCTGCTGCCATAGGCGACGACGCACTCCACTCCATTGACAATTTGCGACAGCACCCCTCCAATTCCGGTGTTGCTGGCGTCTGTATTCAGAATGAACGGAGTGGTAAAATCTGGATAAGACAGGATAGGAGCATCGACCAGTGCTTTTCGGACGGCATTGAACTATGCCTGTTCTAACTCTCCCCAGCGGAATTTGACCCCTTTGGCCGTTAATGCGTGGAGGGGCTTCGCGATGGATGCGAATCCCGCAACAAATCGTCGATAATATGAGGCGAAGCCAATAAAACTCCGCACCTCCCCAACAGAGGTAGGAGTTGGCCATGAGCGCACGCAATTTGTCTTTTCGGGGTCTGTGGCAATTCCAGAGCGGCTGACAATATGGCCCAAATAACGAACCGAATCCCTCATGAGGTGGCACTTTTGCGGTTTGAATTTGAGGTTAGCCGCTCGCATTTTAAGGAAAACTGCCTTCAATCGCGTGAGGTGTTCATCAAAAGTTTTGCTGAACACGATTACATCGTCGAGGTAGATTAGGCAGGAATCCCACTGGAGCCCAGCGAGGACCAGCTCCATCAGGCGCTGGAACGTCGCCGGGGCCGAGTGAAGACCCATGGGAAGTCTGTTGAATTGGAACAGTCCCTGCGGCGTGCGAAAGGCCGTCTTTGGTTTGGATGCGTCATCAAGGGGTAGCTGCCAAAACCCCGAGAGGAGATCCAAGGTGGAGAAGTAGTGCGCACCTGCTAAGGCATCGAGCGACTCGTCCATCCTGGGAAGCGGGTAGGCGTCGGCCACAGAAATCTTATTAAGTTTCCTGAAGTCAACACAAAAGCGGAGGCTCCCGTCGTGCTTCTTAACAAGAACGATCGGCGCCCCCCATGGGCTCTTTGATGGCGCAATGACATCGGCCGCCAACATATCGTTGACGGCCACCTGTACATGTTCCTTTTCGGCCGGGCTCAACCGGAATGGGTTTTGACGAATTGGAGCGGCATCACCCGTGTCGATGTGGTGGCTTAGCAATTTAGTGCAGCAAATGTCGAATTTGCTTTGACTGAAAACGTCGGCGAAATCGCTCAGCAGCGTGCGTAATTTAGCATGCTGTAATGGTGACAAATCGGCAGAAGTGGAGCAAAGCGCGTCGAGCCATCCTGTGTCAGGACCTGGCTTGGCAACGGAAGAGGACTCGCCCCCTACGTGACCCACGATCACATCTTCTGGCGGGGCTGGCGTCGCGTGAGCAAGCACCATTCCCTGACAGATAACGGCCGTTTCCAATCCCGCGTTAAGGACCTGGATAAAGGGGTCGTAGTCGCTTCGCACGAGTGTTTGTGCACACACGAGGTCCGACACCCGCTCAGCTGAACGCGAAGGCCCGATCACAGCACCCCCCATGAACGCGTCGTAATCAAGGGGTTTACGAAACCGGAGGGGAACTAACATCTGAGAGCCTGGAGGAATGTGAATTGTGCACGCCGCCAACGCCTGCACCGTCGTAGATGCGGAGTTCAACCGAGTGGGTGTGGGTAGGAAGGCCATGCGTCGGCCGGAGGGGAGCTCAATACACCCTTTGTTAATGAGAATTTTAATGGGCATCTTCCCCAAGAAATCTGTTCCGAGGAGGCACGGAACGGCGAGGGTTGATGAGACCAAAATGGGCCCAACTAATTGGACGTCAGCAATGCGGATCTGAGCATTGATCCGTCCGGTGATGCCCAACGAACCCCCATTTGCGGCATAGCATGGCACATCAACTGGCTGCAAGGGACGGCATGTATCGGGCAGAATGTTATAAATTATGTCTGAAATGATGGTCGCCAACGCACCCGTATCGATCAACATACGAACATCAACGCCCTCAATGGAACCCACTACGGCAGAGGACCCTGCCGCCGCGGCAACGACCCTATGGGCCAACTCGGACCATTGACCTGGTCCGAGCGCCTGGTTGTTCAATGATGGGCCCGAATCCCCCTCCTCCGAAGCATGACCCCCCTGTGTGGTGTGAGGGTGCGTGCTTGTTGTAAGTGGGGGCCGAGAGTGCGAGGTGTCGTGACTCGCCTGGGTATGCCGAGGATACGGTGGTGGCCGAGGCGCCGGAGGTCCTGAAGTCCGGCGTCGGGGGACCCGGCAGCCGGACGCCACATGGCCCCGAAGGCCACAGTTGTGGCAGACGATGGACGCCCCATCCTGGCGCGAGATTGGCCGGTTCCGCTGGTGGTGATCTCGCTGGGATCGCCAGTTGGACGATCCGCGATTTTCTGTTGCCGCGAAGGCCTGATGAGGCTCCGAATGCACGTCATAGGCTTGTGCATCAGGTGGGCCTGCGCAGGCGGCGATGGTCGTGTCCTCATCGCAATGTAGGTGTGCTTGGATGCACCTAGCAGCACGTAGCGACGTGAAGTCGTCGTCGTCGGCTGTCGGCATGGCAACTCGAAGCTGGCAGGCCAAGCTCATGAGCTTCTGCAGCACGAGTGACTCCACAGCGTCTTCATCCATGCGAGGGTAGGCAACCCGCGCCATGGCCAGCAGCGCGCTGCGGTACCCCATCGCCGACTCGGAGGCCTTCTTCCTTCTCGCATCGAAGCGGTGACGTGCTTCGGACGGGGGTCCATAAATCAGCCGTATCTGATGAAGGGCATCCGTGAGCGTGGCACGTTTCGCCCGTGGCACCGCAAGGAGTGCTGCGAGGGAGTCGTCGTCGAGCATGGCCGGAAGGCCCTGGAGCGCTTCATACTCCGACCAGCCGGACGTCTCTATAAGAGAGACGAACCGGCGTTCGAATGCTGCCCACTCACCTCCCTCTGAAGAAAATGCCTTGAGTTCCGGCAGGCGTTGGTGGACGTGAGCCCCGCGCTCGTTGCCTGGCAACTCGGCTGAAGCTGGTTTCGCGTTCCCAGCCCTGTCACTCGGCGGTGAGGGACGCAGCGCTGATGACGCGGCGTCGTCGGGTTGGCACACGCTGGGCCAGGAAGTGACGTCGCTCCCAGCGGTCATTGCTCCCCCAGCAGAAGTGACGACACACCCGGATGTATTTGCGGCGGGAACGGCTGCCATCTTTGTGTGGGAGCCGGCGGAATGGCGCGGCCGCTGCACCGCCTCTCTCCCTCCTCTCTCCGCCTGTGAGTGACGCATGTCGTCCAGGATGGAGACGGTGGCGTGGAGCAGCTCGGTGAGGCGAAGCAGCGTTTCCTCCATTGCTGCTCCCTATGCTGGAGGAGGATCGGCAGGTGTGGTGGACGACTGCTCAGCCGGCGGTGCGGCGTCGTTGTCGGCCCGAGTTGGCTGCCCCGTCGCCGCTTGCTCCTCAACATCGCCGTCAGGACTGAAGGTACGTGGCTTACTTTTTGTCTCCAATCCCACTTCTGACACCAAATGTAACGGGTTCCGGAGACACTTGTAGAGGTAACTTCTTTATTACAACACAACACTCCAACAGTCCTGATACTCTGTTACAGCCTAGGTACACAGCCTAGATACACAGCCTAGATACTCTACTCTGGCTACGCTCTGGAACTCGCCCTCACAAGGTCGTAGAGTCGGGAGTTCCAGAGTCCCACCACCCGCTCTCACAACATCCCAGGGTCTTCAGATGGCTGGTCGTGGGTCTTGGGTCTTGAGTTACAACTGGCCCCGATCGTCTAGGGAGCTCCCCTTTTTATGCCTAGCCCAACGAGGGGTGGGGCCGTGTGCGCCCCCAGATATCCCACAGAGCACACACAGCCCCCCCCCCCCCGTTGGCGGCGCCAAAAGGATTAAGCGCCTGAGAACCCACGCCTGGCGCCAAGGGGATTAAGCGCCTGGCCCTCCCAGGGACCCAGAGCCCCCAGCAGCCCCTCCCTTCTTATGTCACTACATTAACCCGTTACAATAGCAGCAGGAGTAGCAGTAGTAGCAGCAGTAGTAGCAGCAGCAGCAGGAGTAGCAATAGTAGCAGCAGTAGCAGCAGTAATAGCAGCAATAGTAGCAGTATCAGCAGCAGTAGTAGCAGCAATAGTAGCAGTAATTGCAGCAGTAGCAGTAGTAATAGCAGCAATAGTAGCAGTAGTAGCAGCAGTAATAGCAGCAATAGTAGCAGTAGTAGCAGCAGTAATAGCAGCAATAGTAGCAGTAGTAGCAGCAGTAATAGCAGCAATAGTAGCAGTAGTAGTAGCAGTAATAGCAGCAATAGTAGCAGTAGTAGCAGCAGTAATATCAGCAATAGTAGCAGTAGTAGCAGCAGTAATATCAGCAATAGTAGCAGTAGTAGCAGCAGTAATAGCAGCAATAGTAGCAGTAGCAGCAGCAGCAGTAGTAGCAGCAATAGTAGCAGTAGTAGCAGCAGTAATAGTAGCAGCAGTAGCAGCAGTAATAGCAGCAGTAGTAGCAGCAGTAATAGCAGCAATAGTAGCAGTAGTAGCAGCAGTAATAGTAGCAGCAGTAGCAGCAGTAATAGCAGCAGTAGTAGCAGCAGTAATAGCAGCAATAGGAGGAGTAGTAGCAGCAGTAATAGCAATAGTAGCAGTAATAGCAGCAATAGTAGCAGTAGTAGCAGCAGTAATATCAGCAATAGTAGCAGTAATAGCAGCAGTAGTAGCATCAGTAGCAGCAATAGGAGCAGTAGTAGCAGCAGTAATAGCAATGGTAGCAGTAATAGCAGCAATAGGAGCAGTAGTAGCAGCAGTAATATCAGCAATAGTAGCAGTAATAGCAGCAGTAGTAGCATCAGTAGCAGCAATAGGAGCAGTAGTAGCAGCAGTAATAGCAGCAATAGTAGCAGCAGTAATAGCAGTTGTAGCAGCAGTAATAGCAGTAATAGTAGTAGTAGTAATAGTAGCAGTAGTAGCAGCAGTAGTAGCAGTAGTAGCAGCAGTAATAGCAGCAATAGTAGCAGTAGTAGCAGCAGTAATAGCAGCAATAGTAGCAGTAGTAGCAGCAATAGTAGCAGTAGTAGCAGCAGTAATAGCAGCAATAGTAGCAGTAATAGCAGCAATAGGAGCAGTAGTAGCAGCAATAGTAGCAGTAGTAGCAGCAGTAGTAGCAGCGATAGGAGCAGTAGTAGCAGCAGCAGTAGTAGCAGTAGTAGCAGCAGTAATAGCAGCAATAGTAGCAGCAACACTAGTAGCAGTAGTAATAGCAGCAATAGTAGCAGCAGCAGTAGTAGCAGTAATAGCAGCAATAGTAGCAGCAGTAATAGCAGCAATAGTAGCAGCAGCAATAGTAGCAGCAGTAATAGCAGCAATAGTAGCAGTAGTAGCAGCAGTAATAGCAGTAGTAGCAGTAATAGCAATAGCAGCAGTAGTAGCAGCAGCAGTAGTAGTAGTAATAGTAGCAGTAGTAGCAGCAGTAATAGCAGCAATAGTAGCAGTAGTAGCAGCAATAGTAGCAGCAATAGTAGCAGTAGTAGCAGCAGTAATAGCAGCAGTAGTAGCAGCAGTAATAGCAGCAATAGTAGCAGCAGTAGCAGCAGTAATAGCAGCAATAGTAGCAGTAGTAGCAGCAGTAATAGTAGCAGCAGTAGCAGCAGTAATAGCAGCAATAGTAGCAGCAATAATAGCAGCAATAGTAGCAGTAGTAGCAGCAGTAATAGCAGCAATAGTAGCAGTAGTAGCAGCAGTAATAGCAGCAATAGTAGCAGTAATAGCAGCAATAGGAGCAGTAGTAGCAGCAATAGTAGCAGTAGTAGCAGCAGTAGTAGCAATAGTAGCAGTAACAGCAGCAGCAGTAGTAGCAGTAATAGTAGCAGTAGTAGCAGCAGTAGTAGCAGCAGTAGTAGTAGCAATAGTAGCAGTAGTAGCAGCAGCAAAAGGAGCAGTAGTAGCAGCAGTAATAGCAATAGGAGCAGTAGTAGCAGCAATAGTAGCAGTAGTAGCAGCAGTAGCAGCAGCAATAGGAGTAGTAGCAGCAGTAATAGCAGCAATAGTAGCAGTAGTAGCAGCAATAGGAGCAGTAGTAACAGCAGTAGTAGCAGCAATAGGAGCAGTAGTAGCAGAAGTAATAGCAGCAATAGTAGCAGTAATAGCAGCAATAGTAGCAGTAATAGCAATAGTAGCAGTAGTAGCAGCAGTAATAGCAGCAATAGGAGCAGTAGTAGCAGCAATAGTAGCAGTAGTAGCAGCAGTAGTGGCCGCAATAGGAGCAGTAGTAGCAGCAGTAGTAGCAGCAATAGTAGCAGTAGTAGTAGCAGCAATAGTAGCAGTAGTAGCAGCAGTAGTAGCAGCAATAGGAGCAGTAGTAGCAGCAATAGGAGCAGTAGTTACAGCAGTAGTAGCAGCAATAGGAGCAGTAGTGGCAGCAGTAATAGCAGCAATAGTAGCAGTAATAGCAGCAATAGTAGCAGTAATAGCAATAGTAGCAGTAGTAGCAGCAGTAATAGCAGCAATAGGAGCAGTAGTAGCAGCAATAGTAGCAGTAGTAGCAGCAGTAGTGGCAGCAATAGGAGCAGTAGTAGCAGCAGTAGTAGCAGCAATAGTAGCAGTAGTAGCAGCAGCAATAGGAGCAGTAGTAGCAGCAGTAATAGCAGCAATAGGAGCAGTAGTAGCAGCAGTAGTAGCAGCAATAGTAGCAGTAGTAGCAGCAGCAATAGGAGCAGTAGTAGCAGCAGTAATAGCAGCAATAGGAGCAGTAGTAGCAGCAGTAATAGCAGCAATAGGAGCAGTAGTAGCAGCAATAGTAGCAGTAGTAGCAGCAGTAGTAGCAGCAATAGGAGCAGTAGTAGCAGCAATAGTAGCAGTAGTAGCAGCAGTAGTAGCAGCAATAGTAGCAGTAGTAGCAGCAGTAATAGCAGGAATAGTAGCAGCAGTAGCAGCAGTAATAGCAGCAATAGGAGCAGTAGTAGCAGCAGTAACAGCAGTAGTAGCAGCAATAGTAGCAGTAGTAGCAGCAGCAATAGGAGCAGTAGTAGCAGCAGTAATAGCAGCAATAGGAGCAGTAGTAGCAGCAATAGTAGCAGTAATAGCAGCAGTAGTAGCAGCAATAGTAGCAGTAATAGCGGCAATAGTAGCAGTAGTAGCAGCAGTAGTAGCAGCAATAGTAGCAGTAGTAGCAGCAGTAATAGCAGTAATAGTAGCAGCAGTAGCAGCAGTAATAGCAGTAGTAGCAGCAGTAATAGCAGCAATAGTAGCAGCAGTAGCAGCAGTAACAGCGGCAATAGTAGCAGCAGTAATAGCAGTAGTAGCAGCAGTAATAGCATTAGTAGCAGTAGTCAGCGTCGCTGCGCTACGAAGCTGGCGACCAGAGGCCGATTCCCGCCCACGGCCACCAACACCAGTGACGATTATCTGAACCGGTCCTAAGCCTCCTCTAGGTCGACTCAGCATAAAATGAATATCCGCTTCAGTGTGTGTAGACGTCAGCACTGGGGAGATGAAGGCAGCAGGACGGGCGTGATGCTGTCCACCCACCCCGGAATTCATGGGTGCTACTCGCCAACAGCTCTTGCCCCGACGGCATGTTAAGGCTATTTGGGGGATCTTTGTATTTGTGTATAGAAGCACTTGCCACAAAAGTTTGTTGAGGTTCTACGGAGATCGTCGTCTTTGTATCACTCACGTGTCTGTGTATCTGGTATTTGAAACGCCAATAACGGTTGAGGTGACAGCTGCTCACTACTCGGTAACCTGCAGTGCCACTGTAGCGTCACCTCCCTGGGGAAACGGCCGGGGTCAAGGAGAGGTCAACACGGATCAAAACGACAGATTGGGAAGGACCAATCGGAGGGTTCCACAAAGGAGCGTGGGATTGGACAGGGCAGCCACGAACCGGTATGAAAGGGTGAGCGCTGAGAGCGCGAGGCAGTTCTCCCTACATGAAGACCGAAGCCCCTGGGCTGAAGACAGCTGGGACCCTGGGCCAAGCCTGGCAGGCCTTCTAAGGGCTGCAAGGCTCAGCGTGACCAGGGGTCGGGGACCTACCGAGCCAGCGGTGGGTCAGTTAGCCTCCCCTAGGTTCCAGCCGGAGGGCGCTAGGGTAGTGGGTGAGGGGACCGTAGACCTCTTGTGTGTTAGGGACCGTGTCGGAGAAAAGACAATAAACAGTGTGGGCCTCAAAGGAGTTTATTCGTCTGTAATTCAAAACACGACGGTTGTATATTTGCTTGGCTTGGCTATACCCCCCCCGTGCCCCCCCCCTCGTGCCCCTCCCCCCGTGCCCCCCCCCGTGCCCCTCCCCCCTTCTCCACCCCCTCCATGAACTCGTGACCTGCTCCAAGGCAGCCTCACACCCACGTGATGCCCACTCTTCCACAAGGAGGGCAACGGCCAGGCAACGTTCAGTCCACGTTCAGGCAATGTCTAATTCGCTCGTCCAGTCTCTCACAAGGAGGGCGACGTCCAGGCAACGTTCAGGCAACGTTCAGGCCACGTTCAGGCAACGTCTAATTCGCTCGTCCAGTCTCTCACAAGGAGGGCAACGTTCAGGCAACGTTCATGCTCAGGGGCTCCCCCCCCCCCCCCCCCCCCCACGATCAACGGCCCAGAGCACGGGGTTCATGGATACACCTGGCATTGCGGGCTAGGATTTGGGGTTAGCGGTTAACAGGGGTTAGAGGTGAGCGTAGTTAGGAGTTTGCGGTTAAGGGTTAGAGGCTTGGGGATAATGGTTAGGGGTTAACGGTTAGGGGATAACTGTTAGGAGATAACGGTTAGGGGATAACGGTTAGGGGTTAACAGTGGTTAAGGGTTAAAAGCTAGGAGCTAGGGGTCAAGCGACCAACCGCGGGGTTGTAACAAGGGGAGTGCGGCCACAGAAATGCACAAACCCCCCAAAAAGAACAACTCCACACGACACCTGTCATGGCCGCCCCATGCCGTGACATCAGCCACGCTGGGGGGGGGGGGTTAACGGGAGCCTGGGGGACCGCGTCCATGTGACGCGGGCGGTGTGGGGGGGGGGGGGGCAAATCGCTGCGACCTCTTGGTCCTCAACACACCTGGGGATAGAGATGCATGCGTTAGTGATGGTGGTGGTGATGGTGGTGGTGATGGTGGTGGTGATGGTGGTGATGGTGGTGAGAGTGGTGGTGAGATTGGTGGTGATGGGGGTGGTGGTGATGGTGATGATGGTGGTGATGGGGGTGGTGATGGTGGTGATGGTGGTGATTGTGGTGGTGATGGTGGTGATGGGGGTGGTGATGGGGGTGGTGATGATGATGGTGGTGGTGAGAGTGGTGGTGATGGTGGTGATAATGGTGATGGGAGTGGTGAGAGTGGTGGTGATGGGGGTGGTGATGGTGATGGGGCTGATGGGGGTGGTGATGGGGGTGGTGGGGGTGGTGATGGTGGTGATGGGGGTGGTGAGAGTGGTGGTGATGGGGGTGGTGATGGGGGTGATGGTGATGGGGGTGATGGGGGTGGGGGTGATGGGGGTGGTGATGGTGGTGATGGTGGTGATGGGGGTGGTGATGGTGGTGATGGGGGTGATGGTGATGGGGGTGATGGGGGTGGTGATGGTGGTGATGGTGGTGATGGTGGTGATGGGGGTGGTGATGGTGGTGATGGTGGTGATGGGGGTGGTGATGGTGGTGATGGGGGTGATGGGGGTGGTGAGAGTGGTGGTGATGGGGGTGGTGATGGGGGTGATGGGGGTGATGGTGATGGAGGTGATGGGGGTGGTGAGAGTGGTGGTGATGGGGGTGGTGATGGGGCTGATGGGGGTGGTGATGGGGGTGGTGGGGGTGGTGATGGTGGTGATGGGGGTGGTGAGAGTGGTGGTGATGGGGGTGGTGATGGGGGTGATGGGGGTGATGGTGATAGGGGTGGTGATGGTGGTGATGGTGGTGATGGGGGTGGTGAGAGTGGTGGTGATGGGGGTGGTGATGGGGGTGATGGTGGTGATGGGGTGGTGATGGTGGTGGTGATGGTGGTGATGGTGGTGATGGGGGTGATGGGGGTGGTGAGAGTGGTGGTGATGGGGGTGGTGATGGGGTGATGGTGGTGGGGGTGATGGGGGTGGTGATGGTGGTGATGGGGTGGTAATGGTGGTGATGGGGGTGGTAATGGTGGTGATGGTGATGGTGGTGATGGGGGTGGTGATGGGGGTGATGGTGGTGGTGATGGTGATGGTGGTGATGGGGGTGGTGATGGTGGTGATGGGGGTGGTGATGGTGGTGATGGTGGTGATGGGGGTGGTGAGAGTGGTGGTGATGGGGGTGGTGATGGTGGTGGTGGGGGTGATGGGGGTGATGGGGGTGGTGATGGTGGTGATGGTGGTGATGGGGGTGGTGATGGTGGTGATGGTGGTGATGGGGGTGGTGATGGTGGTGATGGGGGTGATGGGCGTGGTGAGAGTGGTGGTGATGGAGGTGGTGATGGGGGTGATGGGGGTGGTGAGAGTGGTGGTGATGGGGGTGGTGATGGTGATGGGGCTGATGGGGGTGGTGATGGGGGTGGTGGGGGTGGTGATGGTGGTGATGGGGGTGGTGAGAGTGGTGGTGATGGGGCTGGAGAGGGGGGTGATGGGGGTGATGGTGATGGGGGTGATGGGGGTGGTGATGGTGGTGATGGTGGTGATGGGGGTGGTGAGAGTGGTGGTGATGGGGGTGGTGATGGTGGTGATGTGGATGATGGTGATGGGGGTGATGGGGGTGGTGATGGTGGTGTAGGTGGTGATGGGGGTGGTGATGGTGGTGATGGTGGTGATGGGGGTGATGGGGGTGGTGAGAGTGGTGGTGATGGGGGTGATGATGGGGGTGATGGTGGTGGGGGTGATGGTGGTGGGGGTGATGGGGGTGGTGATGGGGGTGGTGATGGGGGTGGTGATGGGGGTGGTGATGGGGGTGATGGTGATGGTGGTGATGGTGATGATGGGGGTGGTGATGGGGGTGATGGGGGTGATGGTGGTGGGGGTGATGGTGGTGGGGGTGATGGGGGTGGTGATGGGGGTGGTGATGGGGGTGGTGATGGGGGTGGTGATAAGGGGGTGATGGTGATGGTGGTGATGGTGATGATGGGGGTGGTGATGGTGGTGATGGGGGTGATGGTGGTGGGGGTGATGGTGGTGGGGGTGGTGGTGGTGAGGGGGGGTGGTGATGTTGATGGTGGTGATGGGGGTGGTGATGGTGGTGATGGGGGTGGTGATGGTGGTGATGGTGATGGTGGTGATGGGGGTGGTGATGGGGGTGATGGTGGTGGTGATGGTGATGGTGGTGATGGGGGTGGTGATGGTGGTGATGGGGGTGGTGATGGTGGTGATGGTGATGGTGGTGATGGGGGTGGTGATGGGGGTGATGGTGGTGGTGGTGATGGTGGTGGGGGTGATGGTGGTGGGGGTGATGGGGGTGGTGATGATGGTGATGGGGGTGGTGATGGGGGTGATGGTGGTGATGGTGATGGTGGTGATGGGGGTGATGGTGGTGGGGGGGGGGTGGTGGTGGTGATGGGGGTGGTGGTGATGGGGGTGGTGATGGTGGTGATGGGGGTGGTGATGGGGGTGATGGTGGTGGTGATGGTGATGGTGGTGATGGGGGTGGTGATGGTGGTGATGGGGGTGGTGATGGTGGTGATGGGGGTGGTGATGGGGGTGATGGTGGTGGGGGTGATGGTGGTGGGGGTGATGGTGGTGGGGGTGATGGGGGTGGTGATGATGGTGATGGGGGTGGTGATGGGGGTGATGGTGGTGATGGTGATGGGGGTGGTGATGGTGGTGATGGGGGTGATGGTGGTGATGGGGGTGATGGTGGTGGGGGTGGGTGGTGGTGGTGATGGTGGTGGTGATGGTGGTGGTGATGGGGGTGGTGATGGGGGTGGTGATGGTGGTGGTGATGGGGGTAGTGGTGGTAGTGATGAGGGTGATGGTGGTGGTCATGGTGGTGATCGTGGATGTGATGATGTTGATGGTGATGATGGGGATGGACGTGATCATGCGTCTCCCGCCCTTCCTCCCTCTTTCCCCTCCCTCTCCTCCCCCCTCCTCCCTTCCCCCCTTCCTCCCTCTCCCCCCTCCCTCTCCTCCCCCCTCCTCCCCCTGACTCCCTCCTCCCCCTGACTCCCTCCCCCCTCCCCAGGCCCACCAGTCCCTCCCCCCGTCTCCCTCCCCCCCAACATCTCCCCCCCCACGTCTCCCTCCCCCCCAACCTCTCGCTCCCCCACATCTCCCCCGTCTCCCCCCCCAACCTCTCCACCCTCCCCCACGTCTCCCCCTCCCCGTCTCCCTCCCCACGTCTCCCCCCCTCCACGTCTCCCTCCCACCACGTGTTGGTCAGCTGGTTAAACAAATCAACACGAAGCTGCCTCCTGTGGTTGCTGGCAACTGCAGGCTGCTCACACAGTGGCACTCGTTTTGTCATCCGCTGTCGGCTGAGCAGACCCCCAATCTGGATTCGAACTCGTGTCTTTCTGACCGTGAACAGGGCGCTTTAATGACAGGGTTACCCCCTCGACACACACACACGCTCCCCTGTTGTTGGTATAAACATTCACGGAACCAACGTCCATTTGAATTCACCATGTGAATTTAGCAGCAAAAATCTGATATTTAATTTTAAACTGGAGGGATCCGATGCGCTACAAAGCGAGTGCAAATGAGACATTCCTGAACTCGCGAGTTCTCACCTTTCGATTTAAAGCTTCTTTCGTGACTGCAGGGATTCATCTTCTTGGTTCTTTCGGTAAAGTCACGTAGAAGGGAAGCAATAAAATAATAAAAATAAAACATAATAAAAATAATTCTCACGACGTTTCGGCTACAACGCAAGCAGCCGTCTTCAGGTGAAGAATGAGACACTGCCAAGCTAGGAGCTTATATATATACACGTGACTTTACCGAAAGAACCAAGAAGATGAGTTCTCACCTGGTTACAACAAAATCATTTTAGCGATGCACAATCTGCTGCTGATGCTGTGTGCCCCTTAATCCGCACGCACGTGCCACAATTAACAATAATTAATTACATTCCTCCCAACAATGTAATCAATGATGTCGCTTAACCAGTGGGGTCAGGTGGCACATGCCCCCCGAATGATCCAATCGAAACCCCTGATTTCGATCGCATCGTTGGGATTTATTTGCAATAAATAGGCATTTTGCAACCCCCGCTCCCGACAGTAACGACACTGCCACAACTCTGGGAGGTGAAACTGGGACACGCAGCTGTGTCACCACTCTGGGAGGTGAAACTGGGACACGCAGCTGTGTCACCACTCTGGGAGGTGAAACTGGGACACGCAGCTGTGTCACAACTCTGGGAGGTGAAACTGGGACACGCAGCTGTGTCACAACTCTGGGAGGTGAAACTGGGACACGCAGCTGTGTCACAACTCTGGGAGGTGAAACTGGGACACGCAGCTGTGTCACCACTCTGGGAGGTGAAACCGGGACACGCAGCTGTGTCACGACTCTGGGAGGTGAAACTGGGACATGCAGCTGTGTCACCACTCTGGGAGGTGAAACCGGGACACGCAGCTGTGTCACGACTCTGGGAGGTGAAACTGGGACATGCAGCTGTGTCACCACTCTGGGAGGTGAAACCGGGACACGCAGCTGTGTCACCACTCTGGGAGGTGAAACCGGGACACGCAGCTGTGTCACCACTCTGGGAGGTGAAACCGGGACACGCAGCTGTGTCACGACTCTGGGAGGTGAAACTGGGACATGCAGCTGTGTCACCACTCTGGGAGGTGAAACCGGGACACGCAGCTGTATCACCACTCTGGGAGGTGAAACCGGGACACGCAGCTGTATCACCACTCTGGGAGGTGAAACCGAGACACGCAGCTGTGTCACAACTCTGGGAGGTGAAACTGGGACACGCAGCTGTGTCACAACCCTGGGAGGTGAAACTGGGACATGCAGCTGTGTCACCACTCTGGGAGGTGAAACCGGGACACGCAGCTGTGCCACCACTCTGGGAGGTGAAACTGGGACATGCAGCTGTGTCACAACTCTGGGAGGTGAAACCGGGACACGCAGCTGTATCACCACTCTGGGAGGTGAAACCGGGACGCGCAGCTGTGTCACAACTCTGGGAGGTGAAACTGGGACATGCAGCTGTGTCACCACTCTGGGAGGTGAAACCGGGACACGCAGCTGTGTCACTACTCTGGGAGGTGAAACTGGGACATGCAGCTGTGTCACCACTCTGGGAGGTGAAACCGGGACACGCAGCTGTGTCACCACTCTGGGAGGTGAAACTGGGACATGCAGCTGTGTCACCACTCTGGGAGGTGAAACCGGGACACGCAGCTGTATCACCACTCTGGGAGGTGAAACCGGGACACGCAGCTGTATCACCACTCTGGGAGGTGAAACCGGGACACGCAGCTGTGTCACAACTCTGGGAGGTGAAACTGGGACATGCAGCTGTGTCACTACTCTGGGAGGTGAAACCGGGACACGCAGCTGTGTCACTACTCTGGGAGGTGAAACTGGGACATGCAGCTGTGTCACCACTCTGGGAGGTGAAACCGGGACACGCAGCTGTGTCACCACTCTGGGAGGTGAAACTGGGACATGCAGCTGTGTCACCACTCTGGGAGGTGAAACCGGGACACGCAGCTGTATCACCACTCTGGGAGGTGAAACCGGGACACGCAGCTGTGTCACAACTCTGGGAGGTGAAACTGGGACATGCAGCTGTGTCACCACTCTGGGAGGTGAAACTGGGACATGCAGCTGTGTCACCACTCTGGGAGGTGAAACGGGGACACGCAGAGCGAGCGGTCCCAGGTCAGACCCACACACACACACACTGCTGCACGCTTGGCGACGCACACAATTGTTGAGCAGTGACATTTTAAGTCTCCCACCACGTCTCCCCCCCCCCCACATCTCCCCCCCGTCTCCCCCCCACCACGTCTCCCCCCCCACGTCCCCCCCCACATCTCCCCCCCGCCCCCCCCCACGTCTCCCCCCCCCACGTCTCCCCCCCCCCGTGTCCCCCCCCCCCGTCTCTCCCCCCCCGTCTCTCCCCCCCCGTCTCCCTCCCCACCGTCTCCCCCCCACGTCTCCCCCCCCCGTCTCCCCCCCCGTGTCTCACCCCCCCCACCGTCTCCCCCCCCCCCCCCACGTCTCCCCCCCCCCACGTCTCCCCCCCCCACGTCTCCCCCCCCCACGTCTCCCCCCCCCCACGTCTCCCCCCCCCCGTCTCCCCCCCCGTCTCTCCCCCCGTCTCTCCCCCCCCGTCTCCCCCCCCCCGTCTCCCCCCCCGTGTCTCCCCCCCCACCGTCTCCCCCCCCCACGTCTCCCCCCCCCGTCTCTCCTCCCCCGTCTCCCCCCCCCCCGTCTCCCCCCCACACTACAACGCGTTTGGAGACCCACACTCAGCGTGCCACCGCCTCTGTCTCTCTGCAGGTAAGTGGTTACGTCACTCACCACTACCAACTACCACCACCACCACTACCAACTACCACTACCAACTACCACCACCACTACCAACTACCACCACCACTACCAACTACCACCACCACTACCATTACTACCACCACTACCAATTACCACCACCACTACCATTACTACCACCACTACCAACTACTACCACCACCACCAACTACCACCACTACCATTACTACCACCACCACCACGACCACAGCCACCACCACTACCAACTACCACCACCACCACGACCACAACCACTACCACCACTGCCACCACCACTACCATTACTACCACCACCACTACCAACTACCACCACCACGACCACAGCCACCACCACTACCATTACTACCACCACCACAGCCACCACCACTACCATTACTACCACCACCACTACCACAGCCACCACCACTACCATTACTACTACCACCACCACCACAGCCACCACCACTACCATTACTACCACCACCACCACCACAGCCACCACCACTACCATTACTACTACCACCACCACCACAGCCACCACCACTACCATTACTACCACCACCACCACCACAGCCACCACCACTACCAACTACTACCACCACCACAGCCACCACCACTACCAACTACTACCACCACCACCACAGCCACCACCACTACCACTACTACCACCACCACTACCACAGCCACCACCACTACCATTACTACCACCACCACTACCACAGCCACCACCACTACCAACTACTACCACCACCACGACCACAGCCACCACCACTACCAACTACTACCACCACCACTACCACAGCCACCACCACTACCATTACTACCACCACGACTATTACTATCACTTGCTGTCATTAGCACCACCACTACTACGACCACCACTGCCAGCACTACTACCACTGCTACTACCACTGCTACTATCACGTACAGTGAGGGAAAAAGTATTTGATCCCTTGCTGCTTTTGTACGTTTGCCTACTGACAAAGAAATGATCAGTCTATAATTGTAATGGTAGGTTTATTTGAACAGTGAGAGACAGAATAACAACAACAAAATCCAGAAAAACGCATGTCAAAAATGTTATAAATTGATTTGCATTTTAATGAGGGAAATAAGTATTTGACCCCCTCTGCAAAACATCACTTACACTGTAAAATATGTGACCCATTGTTACTTAAAAAAAAAAAGTATTGAATAAATTAACTATTTTTTTAAAATAAAAAATAAGTACATGGTATTGAAAGCAACAGTTAAAATGTGTTGGATTTAGTAATAGCATGCCAAATGATGAGTTATATAGCCTAACAAAAATAGTGTAAATCCAAATAGATTTTACAAGGAAAAGTGATTTATATTTAGGACAGTGCATATTATTATCATCATCAGAGTTGTTTCTTTTTGTTTGCATTTTGACTGCTTGTGTTGTGGTTATTGCAAACATGATGCCTTGTATAAAGGTGTCAGTTTTGTACCAGTTTAAAGGGTATAAACCTACTACTATATTTTGCCACTGGTAAAGGAGATGTCTCGTAGTGCAACTGAATCCGCTCTTGTCCTTGACTCTCTTCATCCTCTCCTACCGGGTAACGGGGGAGGTAGTTCACTTCGGCCTTTCTAGGCTATTTTACACTCTTTGCAGACTTCTGATCTGCAGGGCTCTTGCGCGTCAGTGAATTGCACATCACCGCAGGAACACCGTTGCTTCCGAGTTTGGCAGGTACTATACAGGACTTTTGGTTCGGTACGCGCCGTGATCCGAATGAATATGGTCTAGTTTTAATCACGCACGTTACTTTTTCGTGTGCGGAACAAAAATTATAGTCTCGTGCTTTTAGTCGAATCAGACTGACTTCGAAAGGCCTAACGTTGTGCTAGTTCATACTCTTAGGTTTTTTTCTTTCGGTAAAGTCACGTAGGTAAAAAATAAAATTAAAAGTTAATCAAAGTAATAATGGAAATAAAATAAAATAATAAATCGCGACGTTTCGGAGGCAACACAAGTCTCCGTCATCAAGTGATGCAGTAATTTTAGCCGTGACGGTCCCACCTGATGACGGAGACTTGTGTTGCCTCCGAAACGTCGTGATTTATTATTTTATTTTATTTCCATTATTACTTTTATTAACTTTTAATTTAATTTTTTACCTACGTGACTTTACCGGAAAAAAAAACCTAAGAGTATGAATCCTTGCAGTCAGGAAAGCTTCAAATCTAGAGTTGTGCTAGTTAATTCTGATATACGTTACAGCCAGTTAAATTGGCATGCTGGTAACTTGCAGTAACGTAAAACAATGTTCAACTGCTACCACAACTTTGTTAAAAAATTGTTCGTTAAAATAATTAAACATGTCTTACCTTTGGGAGAACGGCAGTCCCTGAAACGTGTCTGTGGAAGAAGATGGTTGATATGCACGTGGCGCGAAAAAATGCCTCGAGTTGGGGCGGAAGTGTAACGTTATTAAATTAAAAAACCTCCCGATTAGTAAAAGTAATCAATTTGTTGCATCTTTGACTTTCCTGATAAAATACAATTAAATTCTACTCAGTTATTGATGGCTGATTTTATTCAAACAAAACTGAGTAAAATACAATTAATAGCTAATAGAAATGTGTTGAATTCAGCTCAATGTGATTCTAAACTACACATAGTCATTATTTTTATGTATAGGCTACTCTTATATATTTACTAAACATTAATTAACCCCAGTCTCGGTTTTTACAGTGTAGTACTTGGTGGCAAACCCCTTGTTGGCAATCACAGAGGTCAGACGTTTCTTGTAGTTGGCCACCAGGTTTGCACACATCTCGGGAGGGATTTTGTCCCACTCCTCTTTGTAGATCTTCTCCAAGTCATTAAGGTTTCGAGGCTGACGTTTGGCAACTCGAACCTTCAGCTCCCTCCACAGACTTTCTATGGGATTAAGATCTGGAGACTGGCTAGGCCACTCCAGGACCTTAATGTGCTTCTTCTTGAGCCACTCCTTTGTTGCCTTGGCCGTGTGTTTTGGGTCATTGCCATGCTGGAATACCCATCCACGACCCATTTTCAATGCCCTGGCCTAGGGAAGGAGGTTCTCATCCAAGATTTGACGGTACATGGCCCCGTCCATCGTCCCTTTGATGCGGTGAAGAAAACAGTATTTGTATATATACTGGTTGAGAGTGGGAGGAGCCAAGGTAGGCCCTGAATATTATTGTTGTGAGGTTCGGTGCGGCTGAAAGCACGCTGTTAGGAATGAGCCTTACCTTGGTTTGTGTTTGGTCTTGATCTGACACGTTAGAGGAGGAGGACCGACACCCCATTGGGAGCGCCGAATGAACTCGGACTTTGGCGGTGCCCACCTCTCCGACCGTGGCTCCGTGTAGTCATCAGGCTCTCGGGCGCAGAGCCTGACGCCCGACACGATGGCCTCGGTGCTCCTCCCGCTGCTGCTCCTGCTGCTGCCCCCGTGCAGCAGATGCCTCGCCGGGCGACAGGTCCGGCCGAAGCCTCCCTTGCGCTTCACCAGCCTGTCCTACAATGCCACCATCTATGAGAACTCGGCGCCCAGGACGTACGTGGAGAGCCATGACAAGATAGGGATCTACGTCCACCGCTCGGCCTCTAGGGCCCGGTACGCCATCGTGTCTGGGGACGAGGTGGCCGCGTTTAAGGCAGAGGGACTTGTCGTGGGCGACTTTCGCTTCCTGCGCATCCGCACCGGGAACGTGCCGTTGGACCGCGAGCGGCGCGGCGCCTACACGCTGCGGGTGAAGGCCTTTACCAAGAACGGCCACGCTTCGGCGTTTGCCACCGTCTTCGTGCAGGTGATGGACCGCAACGACCAGAGACCGCTGTTTTCGGCGGCGTCGTACGCCGCGAGCATTGCCAACGACGCCCCGGTGGGCACCGTCATCCTTCGCGTCGCTGCCACGGACGCCGACGAAGGCCCCAACGGGCGCTTCCGTTACACGCTGGCGCAGCGCTCGGATGTGGTCGCCGTGCACCCGACAAGCGGCGCAGTGATGATCGCCAGGAGGCTGGTGGAGCCCGGCGACGTGGCGCTGCACGAGTTGAAGGTGCTGGCCGTCGATAGCGGCGGGCTGAACAGCTCGGCACGCGTCGCGGTGAACGTGAGCCGGGCGAACGCCCACGCCCCGCGCGTCGTGGTCGTCGCGAGCCGCGAGCCGCGGGCATCGATCGCCAACCCCGCCGCCGCCGCATACGCAGAGCTGGCGGTGGAGGACCACGACGCCGGGCCCGAGGGGGAGATCCGTGCGGTGGAGATCGTCGCCGGCAACCCCCTCCAGGCGTTCTCCATCGCCCCGACGGACGGCGCCAGCCCTGCCTCGGCCTACGCGGTGAGGCTCTCGGGACGGCTGGACTGGACGGACTTCCCCTTTGGGGTGAACCTCACCGTGCAGGCTCTCGACGGGGGGAGGCCGCCCAGGTACTCGCAGCCCGTCACGGTGACGGTCCGGGGGGGCGGCGCCACCGGCGCCTTCGAGCGGCGCGTCTACGCGGGCGCCGTCGAGCGGCGGTCTCCGCCCCGCGCCGTCGTGCTCGCGGTCAGAGCCTCTTGCGGCGTGCGGAGCTGCCGGTACGTCGTCCGAGGCGGCGCCGACGGCGACTTCTTCGCCGTGAACCCCGCCACCGGGGTCGTCTCCGTCCGTAAGTACCTGACGGCGGTCGACAGACGCCGTTTCGAGTTCGACGTCGGGACCGACGCCGGCTCGCACGTCGCCAGGGTCGCGATTGACGTCGTGGACTACAACGACCGCGCCCCGGCGTTCGAGCGGCACAACTACTCCGCCTCTTTGAGCGAAGACGTCCCGGCGGGCACCTTCGTGATCATCGTGCACGCCGCTGACGAGAACGAGGGTGACAACGGCCGCGTGACGTACGGCCTAGCGGACACCGAGCCCGGCCCCTTCGCCGTTGACCCCCGCACGGGCATCGTCGTGACGACGGGGCCGCTGGACCACGAGGAGACGGCGGGGGTCTACTGGCTGCGCGTGCGAGCCTCGGACTGGGGGACTCCGTTCCGCCGGGAGGCCGAGGTGACCGTGACGGTCCACGTCACCAACGTGAATGACAACGCGCCTGTCTTCGAGTCTGTGGACTGCGTCGGCGAGATCCCCCGGAACCTCCGGCCGGGCCAGAAGATTTTCACCGTGTCGGCCATCGATGCTGACGAGCTCCGGCCAACGTTCTACGGCATCGCGACTGGGAACGAGGGCGGCTTCTTCTCGCTCAACGGCGCCCTCGGCATCGTGACGCTGGCACGCTCCCTCGCTGACATCGGCGTCGGTCCGGCGGGGGCCTTCCGTCTGGGCCTCACGGCCACCGACGGGGAGCTCTTGGCGGAGACGGCGTACCTGAACGTCTCGGTCGTGGACGCCGCTCCCGGACGGGCGCCGTCATGGCGGTGCGCCGAGACGGGAATTGCCCGGAAGATTGCCGAGAGGATCCACCGGGCAAACCAACGGAGAAACCGCCCCGTCGCCGCAAGCGCCGTCAATCGGCACGCGCCGGCATTCGCCGCCCCGGCAGTCGCCATCGAAGTCCGCGAGGACCTGCCCGTTGGGGTTGTGGTCACCCGAATGGAGGCCACAGATCCAGACGACGGCTTCGAGGGTATGCTGCTGTACGCGCTGATGGACCACGACGGGGCGAGCGGCTTCGCCGTGGACGCGGAGACGGGCGTCGTGAGGGTTCTGCTCCCGCTGGACCGCGAGGCCGCCGCGTCCTACCTCGGGAACGTCGTCGTCCGCGACCTGGGCACGCCGCGGCGCTCGGCTAGTGCCACCCTCAGGGTCACCATCTTGGACGTAAATGACAACCCGCCAGAGTTCTCGCGGCGCGTCTACGCGGCCCGGGTGCCGGAGAGCGCGCGGCCGGGCCACGAGGTGCTCCGGCTGGAGGCCGCCGACCGCGACGAGGGTGACGCGGGCGCCGTGCGCTACCGCCTGCTGTCTGGCACCGACCTCTTCCGCGTCGACGCCAAGACGGGCGCCCTGCTGGTGGCGGCGCCGCTGGACCGCGAGCGGCAGGCCAGCCACGCGCTGCTGGTGGAGGCGTCGGACCTGGCGCCGAAGAGCCGCCTCTCTTCTGTCGCCGCGGTGACCGTGACGGTGGGGGACGTTGACGACCACGCGCCCGCTTGCCCGCCGGCCCCCCTCCGTCTCCGCGTGCCCGAGGACGTCCCGGTGGGGGCCGTCCTCGGCTGGCTGGACGCTCGCGATCCCGACCTGGGGCCGGCCGGGAAGGTGCGCTACTCGCTGCCGGGCGAGGGCGAGGGGGGCGACACGTTCTGGGTGCATGAGACGAGCGGGGCCCTGCGCGTGGCGCGGCCGCTCGACTTCGAGAGGCGCCGCCGCTATGAGCTGAAGGTGGCCACGCGTGACGGCGACCCCGCGGGGCCACCCTCGGCCGCCTGCCGGGCGACGGTGGAGGTGGCGGACGTGGACGAGAACGGCCACGCCCCGCGGTTCGCGGAGTTTGCGATGGCCGCCGCCACGCGGGAGGATGCCCCCGTGGGGGCCGTCGTCATCGCCGTCACGGCCACGGACGAGGACGAGGGGCTGGACGGGGAGGTGCGGTACTCCCTCATTGACGAATCCAGCCTGGGCGTCTTCAGCATTCATCCAGAGAATGGTAAACCACACCTACTACCACCACTACTCTCCCCCCCCCCCCCCCCGTCATCAACATCCTCACGGCGCGCGACGCCGGCTGAGGGCTCGCGCCAGCGCCCATCTCGTGCCGTGCGTGTCGTTCCGCGCCGGCAGGGATGATCGTCACGGCGCAGCCGCTGGATCGCGAGACTGTGAGCGGCTACTGGCTGGCGGTGCGCGCTACGGACCGCGGAGTCGTCCCTCGCTTCTCCACGCTACACGTCTACGTGGAGGTGCAGGTACGGAAACTCGCACGTACGTGCGTACGCACCGAATACCGTGCGTCGTTCTTTCCCCTGTTGTATATGTCAGGTCTTGAAAAATTGATACGAAATAATATTAAATGGAATTTAAAAAATCATAATTATCTGAAAGTATGCTAGTTTATGTAATTGTGCACATAATTTATGCTAATTCAGAAGTTTAATTGCATTGACTTGGGCAAATGTATGTGTCGCCAGGGATCGGTGTTTTATTCTCGAGTTGTGATATATTGATATCCAGAGGCTGGAGATGTAGCTTAGTTTTCACTTAAGCTTTCTTGACTGCCAGAATTAATGTACTTTGGTTAATTATGAGGTTACGTAGTTAGAAATTTACATTAAGAGATAAAATAAGGAATACTGCAGTTTATAATGTCGACTTATTCTTATAGCCAAGCTTCGAACTTTTACCGTGTATAAAAAAAAAATATCAATTTTAATGTCCATTTGCCCTGTGCTCTGTGTCCGTGCCAGTGATTCTGGATATTTGTTTGTAAACGGTCCAAAACGTCTGGGGAGGTCATGTCATGCGGTCCTTTGACAATCTGGAGATTTCCCAGATCGCCGTTAACCCCTCTATGCCCCGGAGTTTGTTATTTGATGGTTTTATGGCCTCCTCCCTCGAGTTGCTTTCAATGCGGCAAGGCAGCTGGGTGGGGTGTGTGCCTCACCCATTCATGCCCCATGCTCGCCCCGATCAATTACTTTAAAAAAACATTGGCAGAATAATTCTTCTTCTTGGTTCTTTCGGTAAAGTCATCACGTAGAAGGGAAGTAATAAAATAATAAAAATAAAACATAATAAAATAATTCTCACGACGTTTCGGACAGCGTCTGAATTTCAGACGCTGTCTCCCCGACAGACCTGTTCTCCACCTGAGGACGGCTGCTTGCGTTGTGGCCGAAACGTCGTGAGAATTATTTTATTATGTTTTATTTTTATTATTTTATTACTTCCCTTCTACGTGACTTTACCAAAAGAACCAAGAAGATGAATCCCTGCAGTCACGAAAGCTTTTCGGTAAAGTCACGTAGAAGGGAAAAAATAAAATAATAAAAATAAACATAATAAAATAAATCTCAGATAATAATAAAATGAAAACATAATAAAATTATTATCAGATAATAATAAAATAATTGAAACATAAAAAATTCTCAGATAATAATTAAATAATACAAATAAAACATTATAGCATAATTCTCAGATAATAATTCAATAATAAAAATAAAACATAATAAAATTATTATCAGATAAGAATACAATAATACAATTTAAACATAATAAAATAATTCTCAGATAATATTTAAATAATAAAAATTTTACATAATTAAATTATTATTAAATAATTACTTTATTGTTTTATTTGTATTCTTTAATTATTTCCCTTCTACGTGACTTTACCGAAAGAACCAAGAAGATGAATCCCTGCAGTCACGAAAGCAGCTTTAAATCGAAGAATAATTCTTAATATACATTTCTGGAAAAAGGCCTATATACACTACACCCTCCCCCCCCCCCCCCCCCCCCCCCCCCCCAGGACGTGAACGACAACCCCCCGCAGGCGTCGCGTCCGTGGTACCAGGCCTCAGTGGCGGAGAACTCCGATGGGGGCGTCCGGGTAGTGCAAGTGAACGCCTGGGACCTGGACAATAAGGGTGCCCGCAGCAGGGGCCTCGCGTTCAACATCGTCAGCGGAGACCCACAGGGATTCTTCACCATAAACCGCACAACAGGTGGGGGGTGGAGAATGTAGTGTATAGTGTACGCTACACTATGATGCACGGCACTACTACTATACACTACAGAACGTTACATTTCGATTTGAAGCTTCTTTCGTGACTGCAGGGATTCATCTTCTTGGTTCTTTCGGTAAAGTCGTCACGTAGAAGGGAATTAATAAAATAATAAAAATAAAACACAATAAAATAATTCTCACAACGTTTCGGCCACAACGCAAGCAGCCGTCCTCAGGTGGAGAGCAGGTCTGTCGAGTAGACAGAGTCTGAATGACACACCCCAGGCTTGGAGCGACTATTTAAGCTGGGATGGAGGGGGGAAGGGCGCCTTGACAAAAGAATTTGCATACACTACAGAACGTGCCAATTCGTTACAGGTGCAATAAGAGAGTACACCGGCGATCGCCAACCGGCTGGATAGGCTCCGCTGCATCAGCCACAAGCCAATCAAGTTAAGTGGGATTGTCTGGGCCAAAGTTCAGGGGGGGAGCTCAAGGGTGCTTGCGGGGGAACCATCGGGAAGTCTTGGAGCGGGACCACGTCTCGCGCCTTCGCAACGCCGGCAGACGTGGAACAACGTGAACATTCGCAGTGCAGCGAAGAATGAGCGGTTATTACACGAAGGAGCGGGGAGCTGTCCAGCCGACACGGCAATAGATAAAGACGCCGGTCAACGTTCGTCGTCAAAGTCGTTTATTACGCTAGTGCAGCACTAACCGGTGTGTGTTGGTGAGCAAATCCAGCAACATTTACTATCGACGCATTTCCATTTGACACGATGTGACCCAACAGAGCCTGACATCACGGGGTGCTATTTGTCGTATTTAAGTTGTCAACTGACAAGCTACCCCCCCCGCCCGCCCGCCCCGTCTCCACGTTGACTCCCACCCCACTGTGTGCGTGTGCCGGGCGGCGTGGGATGGTTGTGGTTGACCTCCGGTGAACGGACGACTCGTTGCAGGCGTCATCTACACCAGCAGCAGGCCACTGGACAGAGAGAAGCAGGCAGAGCACGAGCTGGAGGTGAGAGTCACCGTCAGGGTGGTGGTGGTGGTGGCGGGGGTGGTAGTTGTGGTGGTGATGGTAGTGGTGGGAGTCCCTGACCCTTCATGATGGTGAGCGGGCCCGGGTAAAACTACGTGGCCGGGAGTCAGAGCCGTTCCCTGTACACATTGTGGTGCGACAGGGATGTCTTCTGGCTACATCATGTAACATCTATTTTGACCACGTAGTTCGTGAAGCCTTCAATAGCTGTAACGGGGGAATTTCCATTTGGTACAGATACAATGGGAGGCTGATCGATGCCCGGGGGCGATCAAGGGATGGCTCCCTATTTCTCAACCATGTTATGCATGCCGATGATCTGGTAATTGCTGCCCACTCAGAGGAGGACTTGGAGGCGCTGCTGCTGAGACTGGAGTGTGTCACTAAGAGGTGGGGCCTTACCATCAGCCCCACCAAAACTAAGCACCTGTCTAGGTTTTTTGTACCATTGGACACTACACCCCCACAACTCCCAATCGGTGATGGGGCAGTTGTGGAGAGAGTGGAGAGTTTCCCATACCCTGGCAGTGTGCTCATGACTGGCTTCCGTTTGACAGTAGAGGTCTCGCTCCGAATCAGTGGAGCGGCATTATCTTTTCATTGGTTGCGTAATGCTGTGTGGAAGCTACCTGGTCTGTCGCTCTGCACGAAGCTTCAGGCCTTCTTGGCCAGTCATTCCCACCCTTCTCTATGCTTGTGAAATGTGGACCCCCTCCCCTAATTGAACATCTTTGCCGGTTAGAAACATTTAGGCTGACCTACCTATGATCCATCCTGGGTTTAACTAGGGTTGATTGTGAGGAGCTCACAAATCATTGAAAGATCTGCACAAAGACCCATCAGTGAGCTCATCTGGCAGGCAAGGCTGCGTTTGCTGGGCCATGTAGCCCGCATACCCAGCCACCGCATGCCTAATCAGCTTTTGTTTGGCCGGATCGAGGGGGCTAAACAGGCACGGTCTAGACTGGAGATGGAGTGATGTGGTACAGGAGGACGTGGAGCTGAGTGGATTTGCCGATGACTGCTACCAGCGGTGTCAACATTGGCCTCTGTGGAGGAGGTTTGTGAAGGACGCTACTGGGCAGTTGGAGGCAGTCGCCCTTCAACAACAACGGAGGGCGGAGGAGCGACGCTCACAACAACGAGCGGAGCGCCGGGTGGCTAAAGCACAGCAAGTTGGCACTGTAGGGGGCACAGGTGGTGCATCGGCCAGTCATTTTGGTCAGTCGACCCGTGGCACCTGCTGGGTCTGCCCCGTGACCTCGTGCCAGTGGGCGTTCGACACTTCACGTGGCCTCAATGTGCACATAACATGGCACAAGCGTCGTGGTGACGTCACAGCCACCTAGTGGCCGAATGGCGGTTGTTGTTGTTGTTGTTGTGCTTGTGTGTCCCGCCCACCGGCGCCAGGTGTCCATCGTGGACGGCGGCACGCCCCCGCGTGAGGCGAGGGTGGCGGTGACGCTGAGCGTCTCCGACGAGAACGACAACGCCCCACGCTTCCACCGGAACCTCACGCGCATCTACGCCGTGGCGGCAACGGAGCCCAAGGCGGTGGCCATCGCACGCGTCTACGCTGCCGACGCCGACCGGGATGGGAATGGCGCGGTGTCGTACACCGTCCGCGGGTGGAACAACGATTACTACTCCGATGAGCACGGAGTCGTCTACAGCAAGAACAACTTTCACCGTGCGGGGACATTCCACTCCATCCTGGTGCTGAGCACACTCCCTCACACTCCTCCCCCCCCCTCCTCCTCCTCCCTCTCAGACACGCGCCCTCCTCCCTCTCAGACACGCCACCACATGCCTAATCAGCTTTTGTTCGGCTGGATCGAGGGGGCTAGAGAAAAGATGGAGTGATGTGGTACAGGAGGACGTGGAGCTGAGTGGACTTGCCGATGACCGGTACCAGCGGTGTCAAGATCGGCCTCTGTGGTGGAGGCTCGTGAAGGATGCTACTGGGTAGTTGGAGGCAGTCGCCCTCCAACAAAAACATGGGGCGGAGCAGCTATGACCTCGACGCAAGGGCCCCCACCGTGAAACGGAACTCACCGATCTTGGCGTTGTCCGCCCCGCAGATCCAAGCCAGGGACTGGGGTGACCCGCCGACCTTGTCGTCGACAGCCACCATCAACGTGGAGTGGATCGCCAATCCCAGGCCGCCGAAGATGCCCGCGGCCTTCGCCCGGAGCCGGCACGTGGTCACCGTGGCAGAGACGGCCGCCGTGGGGTCCGTGGTGATCGCCCTGCCCACGCAGACCACAGGGACCCTCCTCTGGTTCAGCATCACAGGTCACGCGGTGCCACCGCACATCCAACCCCACATGACGCGTCGATGGTGACATCGTGACGGTGTATTCTTAGGTTTTTTTCGGTAAAGTCACGTAGGTAAAAAAATAAAAGTAATGAAAGTTAAATAAAAAATAAAATAAAAATCACGACGTTTCGGAGGCAACACAAGCTTCCGTCTTCAGGTGGAACAGTCACAGCACGATTGCTGTATCAATGAATCCTTGCAGTCACGAAAGATTCAAATCTAGAATCGCGACGGTGCGTTAATGGTGACGATGATGATGACGACGACGGTAGGGGCGCCGCGTGTTTACAGGCGGCGACGTGGAGCGCAGATTCCACGTGACGGAGCACGGCGGCGTTGTGGAGGTGGCCAAGCCGCTGGATGCCGAGCGGTTCTCCTCCTACCAGTTGACCGTCACGCTCACTGACGGGACCAACGCTTCAACCACCCTGGTGGGTGGGCGCGCGTGTCTGTGCGTCTGTCTGTCGAGACTTTCAAGGCGACGTGACCTCACGAGGCCGGGGGCATGTTCATCTCTCGCCAATTTCCTCACCACCACCACCACCCGCATCGCCACTTTGCTCACCCCCACCCTCCGCTAGGTGGTGGTGACGGTGCAGGACGTGAATGACCACCGGCCCCGCTTCTCCCGTGACCTCTACGAGGCGACCGCCACGGAGGAGAAGGAGGCCTCTGCCAGCACCACCCCGATCCTGCGGCTGCAGGCGACTGACGCCGACGTCACCGCCCGGCTCTCCTTCTTCCTCGTCGGCTTGGGCGGCGGTGATGCCGTGGAGAGCCTTCGTCTGTTCCGCATAGACCACGTCACCGGCGAGGTCACCGCCGCCGAGAGGCTGGACCGAGAGGCAAAGCGGAGCCACGTGCTCACCGTCATGGTGAGGAAGGCGCCGCGCCGGGTGTGCACGTGAACTTCTGCGCTGTGCATTGCCGACTGGTGCTAATCGACGGTGATGATGATGACGCCGACGCCGTGACCACTTTCTTGCGTGGGGACCATAGTGCACTTTATAGTTTACTGCGTAGTAATGTAAGCAAGCCGTGTAACCAAATCGCCACATTTTGTTTCGGCGACGCCAAACCTTGCCGATCGGCCGTGTCAGGCGGCGGTGGCACAGTCGGAGGACACCGAGGCGCCGGTCACGTTGCCACCAGCAGGTCGCTCTACCGCGGACGTTGTCTGCCGCGAGAGCACGGCCGTCTCTCTCTCCCCCGCAGGTGCAGAACGGCAGGGTCCCCGTGAGGCGAGCATACGCCATGGTGACGGTGAGCGTCGACGATTCCAACGACCACGCGCCCGTCTTCACCGGCGGCCCCTACAAGGCCCTCGTGGCCGAATCGGCAGCCGTGGGCTCCGCCGTGATGCGCGTCGTGGCGCTGGACCGCGACGAAGGCCCCAACGCAGACATCGGCTACAGCATCAGACACGGTGACCGCCGCTGCCGCCACTCCCACCCGCCCGCCCGGGGGGAGATTCTGCACTGGGGGGCACATTTCCAGATAGAACCAACACTCAACCTGCTACCCTTCACAAGCCACGCCAAGCATCTGGAGGTCATAAAACAGAAACATGAAACAACAGACTTGGGGGCAAGGTTAGCGACTATCTAGAAATCTCCAGATTGACAAAGGGCATATGACCCCACCTTCCCAAACGTTCTGGACAGTTCACAAACACGCGCACGCTGTGAGCGTACGTACACACAGCACCGCGCGCGTTCACACTCTCGTCGAAACCATACGAGGTTGCGAATAGTTATTAATGATTTATTACCGGCCGACTGCGATTTGCTGTTAAGTCAGTAAGGATCGACAAGGCAGGCCTACACTATCGCCCAAGGGTCTGTACCCGTTTCCGTAACAAAGGCTCGCCGCGGCTGCTGTACGGCGGCGGTCCCCGCGCACACCCGCCACGCTAATCAGCCGTCCCCCTCCTCTTTGGCTTCCCCTTCATTTGTGGCTGTGGACCCCTGCCGGCCTTGTCGATACGTGTGTGGTGGGTGCGTTTCAACCGTGGTGGCTGGACAGCCCCCGCCGTGACCACGCAATCTCAACCCGGGTCACAGCGCCGCGGTGTGAGTTAGCATCGGGGGAGGTCGCCCAATTCCCTGGCCGCAGGAAACCGTGAAGATTATCCCTACGAGGGCTTTCGGGTAAAAACCTGCCGGCCAGGAGATCTCCCCTCGGCGCTCTATGGGGGGAAATGCGTGAGGGTGTGTTTATATGGGGGGCAGTGAGGGGGAAGCGGGGTCGGCCCCGTCGCTTGGTGGTGGCGAGGTCGTAGATGGGGCGCCCGCCGAGCGGCTTCGCAGCGGCGGCGGTGGCATCACAGATCACTTGGGAGCCGACGGACGCCGCGGTTTCCCCTGCGTCGTTTGTCCTCGACATCTCGCTTTGGTTTTGATGACGTGAACTCGCGCTCATCCGATTCTTCCGAATTCCCCTGACAGGAAACGTGGGGAAATCCTTCACCGTCCACCGCACGCGGGGCGTCATCTCCGTGGCGAAGAAGCTGGATGGCTCTGCGGTGGAGGCCTACGAGCTGGTGGTGAGAGCGGCGGACAAGGGGCGCCCGCGCCGCTTCACGAATACCACGGTTCACGTCGTCGTCGTCGCCGCCAACGTCTACGGCACCCGCCCCAAATTCGCCTCCGGTGGCGTTGGCTACTCGGCGGAGATAGCCGAAGGGGCCGCGCCCGGGAGCGTCGTGCTCGCGGTTGGCACCTCCGGCTGGTCAATGGTCACCTTCGAAATATTGGAGGGTGATTCCCAAGGCACCTTCGACATCCACCCGACATCCGGGGTCATCGCCACCAAGCGACCGCTGGACCGCGAGCGGACGCTGTCATACCGGCTGACGGTGCGGGCCACGGACGGGGCGAGCCTCTCTGCAGACGCGTCGGTGTCGATCCGCGTGCTCGACGAGAACGACAACGCGCCCGTCTTCGACCGCCCGCGATACTGCGGCGCCGTCGGCGAGGAGGCGCCGGCGGGAACCGCGGTCACGGACCCCGACGGAGTCCCGCTCGTCGTCCGAGCCGCCGACGCGGACGACGGCGAGGGGCGCGCGACGGTCGCCTATCAGATCGTCGAGCACGAAGCCAGGAAGTACTTCTCCATTCACCCGCACACGGGGGCCGTCAGGACTGCCGGCGCCCTCGACCGCGAGACGACGGCAGAGTTCCGCTTCCGGGTGGCCGTGTTGGATGGCGGCAGCCCGATGCTGTCCTCCGAAGTGCCGGCCGAGGTGACCGTCGCCGTGCTGGACGCCAACGACTGCCCCCCGGCGTTCTCGACGGCCGCGTATGAGACGGCGCTGCACGTGCCGACCCGCGCCGGCGTCCGCCTGCTGACCCTGGTGGCCTCCGACCCGGACGTCGGTGCCACGCTGACCTACCGCGTCGCCTCGGGAAACGTCGGAGGCGCATTCGCCGTCGACGAGCGCACCGGGGATGTCGCGGTGCGGAACTCCTCCCTCCTCGCCGCCGGCTACGACCTCGGGATCGAGGTATCCGATGGGAGGTTCTCCGGCGCCACGCGGGTGAAGGTCTCCGTGCGGGCGGTCAGCGGCAGGCTGCGGGTTCCACCAAAGTACTCTGCGCGCGTGCTCGAGAACGCCACGGTGGTTGGATTCGTGGCCAAGGTCGTCGCGACGGGGGGAGACCTCAACGAGCCGCTGGTTTTCCGCTTGCTCAACCCGAGCGGCGCATTCCAGATGAGGTGGAGGGCGGGCATCCTGGAGACGACCGGCGTCGCATTTGACAGGGAGGAGCGCGACCGCTACGAGCTGCTGGTGGAGGTGAGGGGCGGCTCCCGGGCGCGCCCAGACGTCGCTCACACGTCGGTCGAGGTGCACATTGTAGATGTGAATGACAACGCCCCGGCGTTCGTCGGCCTGCCGTACCGCGCCGTTGTCGTGGCGACAGCGGTGCCGTGGAGCGCCGTGCTCACCGTCACGGCCCTCGACCGGGACATTGGCGAGAACGCCAGGGTGAGGTACTCGTTGAGGGACGACCACAACGGTCGCTTTCACATCAGCCCTTTCGGCGGCGACGTCTCGCTGAGGAAGAGCTTTGCCCCGGACGAGTCGGGCAAGGACTTTGTTGTGACCGTGGTGGCGACGGACTACGGGACTCCTCGGCTGTCGTCCATAGTCGACGTCACGGTCATGGTGCTCGATTGGGACGCGCCGGTGTTCGAGAGTCCCTCCTACGTCGCGTGGGTGCCTGAGGACGTCGGGCCGCCCGCGCCGATCGCTCACATCCGCGCGACGGCCCCGGAGGGCCTGCCTCTCGTTTTCTCCATTGTCAACGGCGACCCCTTCGACCAGTTCTCCGTCGACTTCGTCACGGGCGTCGTGAGCGTCGTCGGCCCGCTAGACCACGAGACGCGGGCCGCCCACCGCCTCACGGTGCGAGCCGCCTCCCTGGCGACGGGCTCGCATGCCGACGCGAGCCTGGATGTCATCGTCGGGGACGTCAACGACAACCGGCCGTTCTTCGCGCAGGGAACCTACGCCGCCATGCTGTTTGAATCTGCGCCCCCGGGGACCTCCGTCGTCCATGCGAGAGCTGTCGACGTCGACGCCGGCTCCGACCGGGCGCTCCGCTACGAGATCGTGGACGACGGGGAGAAGGGCGGCGAGGGATTCTACGTAGACCCCGACAGCGGGCTGGTCATGACCACGGCGTTCCTGGATTACGAGCGAAGCCGGCTTCGTCGTTTCTCGGTGAGGGCGACAGACGGCGGCGAGCCTCCCCTTGCATCCGATGTCATGGTGATCGTCGCCGTCAAGAACGAGAACGACAATGCGCCGTTGTTCGAGCGGCCGTTGTACGAGGTGTCCGTGGGCAGTCTAGCTTGGCCCGGGAACTTCGTGGCCGCGTTGAGGGCGTTTGATGCTGACATGTCGGACGCCTACCGGCTGCGGTACGCCATCGTCTCCGGTGATGACGACCCCGCGAACTTCGCAATCGACGCCGAAACGGGCGTCGTCTCCGTCGCCGCCCGCCCTCAGAAGAAGCCGGCCGCTCGCTACCACCTCCGAGTCTCCGCCACAGATGGCGCATTCGTCGCCGATGCCATGGTAGTGGTTGACGAGCAGCCCGCCAACCGGCACGACCCCACCTTCGGGCGGGCCCAGTACGTGGCCAAGATCCCCGAAAACTCTGAAGCAGGAACTCCGGTGGCCTCGGTGCGGGCCACGGACGCCGACGCGGGCGCTTTTGGGCAAGTATCGTACTCCATCGCGAACCGGTTCGCCCGCGACCACTTCGCCATCGACGAGAGCGGGCGGATCTTCGCGAGGGCGCCCCTCGACAGGGAAGACCCCTTGCAGAGGGCCGTGGACATCTGCGTCAAGGCCTGGGACGGTGGAGGCAGGGCGGCCTTCGTCACGGTCAAGGTGGTCGTGACGGACGAAAACGACAATGCGCCCCGGTTCATTGCCGCCGAGTACTCAGGCGGCGTCGCGTCGAGCGCCGCCAAAAGAACTCTGGTCCTGCGGGTCACCGCCACGGACCGCGACGAGGGGATCAACGCGGCGGTCGTCTACTCGCTCCGGAAGGGGCAGGACCCGGACGCCTCCGAGGACGTCCTGGAGGTGGAGCCCCTGACGGGCCGCGTCTTCACCAAGGGCGGCGGCCTCGCCGGCCTGGAGGGCTCACGGCTGTCGTTCTTCGTCGTGGCGGTGGACGGCGGCGGGCGCTCCGCCGCCGTCCCCGCCTCGGTCTCCGTGCTGCCCGCCGGCTCGGCGGCGCCGGCCTTCGCCGAGGCGGCCTACGAGCTGACGGTCGCGGAGGACGCGGCGGTGGGGAGCGAGGTCGGCGCGGTGGCGGCCGCGCTGGCGGGCGACGAGATCGCTGTGTACGCCGCGGTGGCCAGCGGCGGCGGCGCGGTGGCGGACGGCGGCGCGTTTGCGGTGGTCGCCGGCGACGGGCGGATCGTGGTGGCGAGGGCGCTGGACCACGAGGCCGCGGGGAGCCACCGCTTCGAGGTGAGGGCCACGTGGCGGCGGGGCGGAGCCGACGTCACGGCGCAGGTCCCGGTGACGGTGCGCGTGGAGAACGTGGAAGACAGCATGCCTGCGTTTGAGTCGAGCACCTACGAGGCCGCCGTGTTGGAGAACCTACCGGGCGGGGTGCTGCTCGTGCAAGTGAGAGGTAACGCAGCCGTGTGCGGCGCTGGGCTCACTCGGTCAACACAAGCGGTATATGTGTGGGTGTGTCTGTGTGGTGTGTCTATGGGTTTCTGAGCGAGTAGTCCATGGGTCGCACAGGTAGCTCCAAATGGTAGGGCTGCCACTCTTTGGTAACCAATTTATTGGGAAAATATCACGGCGGGAGGAAGTGGCCGCAGGGACGAGGCGTGAAAACGGCAGGGCAGGTGGGGGACCCTGCCTGACGCTGGGGAGACCGCTTGGGCATTCCGTGCCCGGCGGTCGCTCACAAAAGCCCACCGGCATTGCCGCCCCATCCTCCCCTCACCCGTCCCTCAGCGACAGACCGAGACGGCGGTGCCCGGCCGCTGTACAACTTGGTCCAGCCGCTGGAGAGCGACGCCGGAGGAGCGGAGTCACTCTTCACGGTGGATGCCGACAGCGGCTGGGTGAGCACGCGGAGCCGGCTGGACTGCGAGGCCCGTGACCGGCACCACCTCCTCGTCGAGGCTTTCGACCCGGCCCACCCTAAGCGCGCACCAGCCATCGCCGAGGTGCTCGTCATCGTGAACGATGACAACGACCACCCTCCGCGGTTCTCGGCCCCGTTGATCGACGTCCGCGTGCCGGAGGATGCGGTGCCTGGCCTGGCGTTGGCCGTCATCCAGGCGGACGATGCGGATGCCACGCCGGAAAACCGGAATCTTACGTACCACCTGACAGGTAGTTTATAGTGTAGTGTACACCTGTTGTGCTGCAGTGAACCCACCACTACATTTACAGTTGGTTGCGGAATCCTCTGCGTTAAACCGACTTTCGTCGTCACGCACTCTCCATCTCGACACCGTCCACGCTGGCCACAGGCGGTGACCCGCTGGGCCACTTCTCCCTCGGTCCCGATAAGAGCGGGGGCAAGTGGAGGCTGCGCCTGGAGCGGCCGCTTGACCGGGAGAAGCAGGAGCGCTACCACATGCTGGTGAAGGCCGCTGACGGCACCTTCACGAGGACGGTCGTTGTGGCCGTCACCGTGCTGGATGTCAACGACAACCGCCCCCTGTGTGACAAGGTACCCGTAACCGTCGACTCGCCGCACAGACCCACAGACTCATCCTGCACCACCTACCACTGCTACTAATACTACCACTACTACCACCACCCGACTGTAACACCATGAACACACGGTATACTTATAGTAGTAGGTTTTTACCCTTTTAAACTGGTACAAAACTGACACCTTTATACAAGGCATCATGTTTGCAATAACCACAACACAAGTAGTCAAAAATGCAAACAAAAAGAAGCAACTCTGATGATGATAATGTATGCACTGTCCTTGAAGTTGATTGGTCCACACCCGAGACGGCTTTCTTTAGAGCCTAGTCCCCATTGGTGTTGGACCAGATGACACCAGAAGGCGTACAACTCAAAGACAGTGCAATCTCAGAGTATTGAGAGTTCGGGGTAAGCATTTACACTATGAAACCTCTTTTACCAGTGGCAAAATATAGTAGTATACTTGCCTGCACGAGTGGACAGACGCCAGTAGGGGGTGGTTTGTGGGCCACCGGGGTTCCGCAGACCCCAATAGGGGGGCTGCGGGAATATTCTAGGATCCCCTGGAACACTCTGGAAGGAAGCCGTGGCCAGGGGTGGACAGACCCTGGGAGGTGACTAAAAGCCGGACCCCTGAATGGGTTCCCCAGTTCTCAAGTTGAAGACTGAAGACTGGGCTTAGAGTAGGACCCTGGGAACCCCCAGACCCACTGTCGTTGTACGGGCCAGGGCTGTAAGGGCAAGTGGTCGGTACCAAGGACCTTGGCTGGGTCAGCGGGTCAAGGTAGCCTCCCCCTAGGGCCCCTAGCCGGGGGACTGCGAGTGTACGTGGTCGCAGTCGATAGGCCACGGTAGCCCGGAGGCCATACCTCCCCCAGGCAGCGGGTGTGTTAGGGACCCTGTGCTATAGTTATTGTTAAAGTGTCGCCTCGACTACTGGCTCTCCTACATCTTTGGGCTCACTAAAATTCCGCTGTGCCCCAGCTGTGGTACAACATCACTGTACCGGAGGACATCGCCCCGCAAGTCTTCCTGCTGAGCGTTTCAGCCCGTGACTCCGATTCTGGCTCTAACGGAACCGTCAGATACTCGCTGCACGGTGCCGGAGCGACGCTCTTCCGCTTGGACCCCGTCAGCGGTAACACTCATCACACTCACTCTCTCCGTCACACTCTCATAGTCGTCGGGGTCGGGATCGAACCCACGTCCACCTCCTGTGAACGCCTCTCGTGGGCGTGGCCCCGCGTAGGGAAGCTCTTCACGCTGGCGCCACTGGACCACGAGGCCTCCCCGGCCCACGCGCTCGGCGTGATCGCCACCGACGGGGGTGGCCTCTCCTGCCGGGCGGAGATCCTCGTGAGGGTGGGGGACCTGGACGACTCGGCCCCGCGCTTCCCCGTGGGGTCACCCCGTGCCGTCGCCCTGCACTGGAGCGACGCCAACGTGGGGATGGTGGTGACGAGCATGCACGCCGTCGACTCCGACCTGGGTACGACGACGGTGACGACGTACATATTCTTAGGTTGTTTCGGTAAAGTCACGTAGGTATTTTTTTAAAATTAAAATTAATAAAAGTAAAATAAAATAAAAATCGTTTTGGAGGCAACACAAGCTTCCGTCTTCAGGTGGAACCGTCACAGCACGACAGCTGTATCAAGTAAGAGAAATTGCAAAAAAACAGTCCTTGTATATATACTGGTTTGAGGGTGGGAGGAGCCAAGGTAGGCCCTGAATATTATTATTGTGAGGGTCGGTGCGGCTGAGGCACGCTGTTAGGAATGAGCCTTTGTTGTGTAGACTGGTTGAACTCGGAGGTTCCAAGAGTTGTTAAGGTGCGGCTGATGTAAAGGTGCGTGTAAATGGGACTGAGCCTTTTATTATGTAGAGGTGGTGCGGCTGAAACCGCTGCCAGGAATGAGTCTTTGTTGTGTAGACTGGTTGAACTCGGAGGTTCCAAGAGTTGTTAAGGTGCGGCTGATGTAAAGGTGCGTGTTAATGGGACTGAGCCTTTTGTTATGTAGAGGTGGTGCGGCTGAAACCGCTGCCAGGAATGAGTCTTTGTTGTGTAGACTGGTTGAACTGGGAGGTTCTAAGAGTTGTTAAGGTGTGGCTGATGTAAAGGTGCGGCTGCTGTGAATGGGACTGAGCCTTTGTTATGTAGATGAAACAGCACTTTGCTACATTGCTGGGATTAATTTTAGATTTGCCAAATATGTGTGGTAAAACTTAAAGTAGGAAAACCAGTGCGTGAAAAAAGAAGAAGAAACTATATGGTAAGTGAAGAATAGTGCCTGTCAAATAAGATGGTCCAAATATGTGTAGTGAAATATTTTTTACATGGTTAATAACATCTTTCCAATGATTACTAAGTTTGTACCCATCATCACGGTTGAAATTATGTCTGTGTTTGTATATTTGGATGGCTTCGTGTAAAAACCCTTGATGGTAGCCAGGAGGTTTGCAGAGCACCTTGGTCTCGGAAAAGACAATTTCATGAGAGCCCACCGAGTTGTAGCAATGATCGGCAATGGCGGAAGAATCAGTTTTGCCGTGTTTCAGATCTGACTTGTGCTCGCGGACACGATCAGCGATATGACGTTTCGTTTCTCCAATGTAGCAATCACCACAAATGCAACTCAGTTTGTAGACTCCAGGGTATTGTAAGTCAGGAATGACATCTTTCACAAATGGAATTAGATCACGGATTTTATGTACTGTACTGAATCGGACTTGGATCTTATGTTTGTTTAGAATTTTGGAGATCTTTTTGGTCACGCCTGCTATGTATGGCAACGTGATGGTTTTGATCGGAGTTTCATGTGGCTGTTTCTGTATGGTGGGAGAAACAGCTTGGCGGATGGTGCGGTCAGAGTATCCTTTCATCCTGAGGGCCCGATGCACATGTCTTAATTCACTGTCCAGATGGTGTTGGTCAGAAATGCCATGAGCTCTGTGGTATAGCGTTTTGATGAGAGAATTCTTTTGAGATGGGTGGTGGTGGGAATCAGGTTTCAAGTAGGAATCTGTGTGGGTGGCTTTCCTGTAGACAGACCCAGCTGGGTCTGCCCCGTGACCTCCTGCCGATGGGAGTTCGACACTTCACGTGGTGGCCTCAACGTGCACCTAGCTTGCTTGGCACAAGCGCCGTGGTGACATCACTGCCACTTAGTGGAGACTGGCGCTTGATGTGTGTGTTCTTAGGCCCCCACCGCAGGGTCACTCACTCTCTGCTGAACTCTGCCGGCGACCGCTTTGCCATCGACGGCCGCTCGGGCATCATCACCGTCAAGCGTCTGCTGGAGCGCCGTGCCGTCTACAACCTCACGGTGCAGGCCCGCAGCGGTGGAGGAGTCTCGCTGATGCCGCCCCCCACCACCGCCGTGATTTTCGTGTCCCTCCACGACGACGACCGTGGCGTTGCCGCCGCCCCGGCATTCCGGCGGCTGGCCTACCGCGCCGCCGTGCCAGAGGACGCGGCACCGGGCACCGCGGTCATTGCCGTGGAGGCCGTCTTGAGCGGGGGGGGCGCGGTGAGCTACGGAATCGCCAGCGGCAACGAGCTCGGGGCATTCGACGTCGACCGGAAGCTCGGTGAGAGACGCAGCACGGGGCACAGACGGCGGCTCCCTCGGGTCGTGGAAGGTCCCCTGTCCGCCGTGTCTCTCGTAGACTCAGGCAGAGACGTGTGCTGTGTGTGCCGTGGTGTGCGTGTACCCAGGCGTGATAACCGTCGTGGCGAAGGCCCTGGACTACGAGAAGCGCCGCCACCACTACCTGACGGTGTGGGCGGCCGCCGCCGGCGACGACGCCGCCGCCTCGCCCAGCGCCGTCACCGTGGTGACCGTGGACGTCACTGACGTCGATGACGGCGCTCCGCGGTTCGCCCGGGGCTCGTAAAGCGCTGTCGTCGGGGAAGACGCCCTGCCTGGTATCGCGTGGCAATGGCGGTTACGTTGTCGCCAGGCCGTTGTCACGGTGGCGGCGTTAACCTGCAACAACGCAGTCACGTTGTCACTAGACCATCGGCAAGTTCTATTTCAACAGGATAATTTGGCTAAATTGCTTTAGTTATCGTCGTCGTGGTCATCATCAGAAGGTAGTAGCAGCAGCAGCTCAGTGGGGGACTTTACCTGCTGACCGTCAAAATGCACCACTGCTTTTGTTTTGTACAACCAGGATTTAAATTCGCAACCCAGCCGCCTGTAGGGCTACTGTGGGATGCCAGATGCTGCCAGATGCTGCTGCTGCTGTATAATGGCAGCAGCTAGCAGCCGCATCATAATGATGATGATGATCATGGTGGGTGGTAGTGTTTGTTGTAGAGTTGAAGCCGTTTCTCTGCTGCGTTTGTGTTGTGCGGTTGAAGCCACCTCCTTCGCCGTTTCGGCATCCGTTGAGTGGAGCGGCGACGGCAGCAGGGACAGCGTCCTTGCCACGGCCGGCATGTGGGTGGCGAGTCGACCGATGGTGCCCCTCTCTCCTGTTTGTTTGCTTAGACCCTAGCCCTGTTCAAAGTTGCGTTCAAATAAAAGAAACCACGTGGTTTGAAATGACGTATTTGCGGTGCTCTATATACTCTACATAATAACAGTCCGCCAATAAAGCGTTAACACGAGGGTTCCAACCTCGGTTGGAGTAACGCCTTCAGAGGAGCATTTTGCTCCTCTGAAGGCGTGTGCAGGTGCTCAGAGAGGGTGCATTTTTCAGCACTGCCGAGTTACTTAGCCTGCCAAACACATGGAAAATAAATCGGGTAAATTGTCACCACTGTCAGGTTGCTCTCTCTCACTACACTCGAGTATAGATAGTTGAACATATATGTACCCACTTCAGGAGGTACTTATCCCCAAATTATCCCTTATCAGTGACTGGGCCCGTACAAAAGGGTGAATGATGGACTGTCGACTGGCCCAAATATGAGCAGAATTAGTTGGTTACAACTTCCAGATAATTCCTCATATACACACATAAGTGAGATAAAGTACTGATAACTGGATACACAATGCACATAACAGGGCATTGGTGAAGTTGGCGGTGCGGATAAAAAGAAGAGTTGACGGTGGGAAAGACGAGAGAGGCCATTTTATTTTTTAAGAGGGCGATTTAATTCGTCGCATTTATTCCAAACGGCTTTGTTAGCCGGAAGGAAGACCTGCTAGAATAGGCCCCAGAGCTCCCCTGGCTCGCTGTCCTTATAAGGGCCGACCAGGGCAAGCCGGTGGCGTGGCCCCGAGAGCCCAGACCGACGAGCAGGTCTGGAGACTCAGGGTGCCGGGATCCCAACTTGACCAGGGCTGGGATAGATAGCCTCCCCTAGCTCCGTAGTGGAGGACTTGGGCATAGGTTAGCGGGGTTAGCTGTTGTGTATCCCTGTAACCCAGTGACCCGTAATTACTGTGTATGCACAAGTTGGTGTAATAAACAAGTGTGCCTCCGATCCTGTCGTCAAGCCTCCTACATACTTACTACATCTGGCGTCAGAAGTAAAACGTTCAACGATGGACACACGAGGGACGACACGTACCAGGGAGTCGGAGATAGAAGACGCCACGGCCGAATCACCACCAGAGATGGCCGGGGTCGGATCGGAGCAGCCAGGGCCGAGTACGCCCGCGCTGCTGCGACAGGAAGGGGGAGATGCGTCGGCCGAAGGACTCCGGTTGGCTCACTCCCGCCTGGCGGAGCTGCTCTACGCCGCGGCCGCCGCGTTGGAAGAGATCACGCGGCTGGGGGCTGGAGGGGCTGCGCGGGACGACGACAGCAGCCGACGCGGGGCAACGTTTCCCGCCATCCCGACGCGGCTCGCGGTTACATTTCCCGCCACCACTACAGTGCGAGCAGAGGGCGGGGCCGGCCCGCGTCAGGTGACTGCTGAGCGCCAAGCACAAGCCGTGACATCATCAACACCGGCCAGCGCGTCAACATCAGAGCGACCGGCGATGTCATGCTCGCAGCCCGCCCACACTGTATCATCTGCTGGGAGCGACGGAGAGCGATCTGCAGCCACGGACGTCGCCTTACAGCAGCGTCTGCCGCCTCTCAAAGAATTCGTGGGCGCGGACGGAGACTGGGGCGGCTTCAAGAGGCGGTTCATCGCTCATCAAGAGATGGCGAACTGGTCAGACGCCGAGGCTCTACGCGCGCTGCCGGCGATGCTGGACAACGACGCCCTGGCTACCCTCACCTCGGCGCCTAAGGAAAAGCGCGCCACTCTGCACCTGGCGCTGCAGCTGCTGTCAGCCGTCTATGGGCCGCCTTCGGACTGCAGGCAGCTGTTCCACGATCGGCATCGGGGCGCCAACGAATCGCCCCTGGCCTTCCGGACGGCTCTCCTGGCCCTGGCAAAGGCTGCTTTTCCACGGATGGACGAGGAAGGAGTGGATGCCATGGTGGCTGAGAAGCTGCTGCTACTCGCTGATGAGCTGGATGTCAATGTCCTGGCTCAAGACGACGCAGAGATGTCGTCCCTGCTGGTCGCGCGCCACATCCACGGGGGCTTGCGGTCCCTACGTCGAAAGGCGGCCAAGGGGGCGGCCGGCCATGCCATGGCGGCCACCGCCCTCCCATCGGAGGAGGTCTGCGGGGTGGAGCGGCGAGGGGAATGGAGATCGGCGGCACCACAGGCTCGGAATGGACCGAGCCGCCAGGAGCAGCCCAGGCCATCTGGGGCGCTCACACGCTGCTACAACTGTGGCCTGCAAGGCCATGTTGCGTCAGGATGCCGGGCTCCCCGTCAGCGCGGGGCGACACCTCGTCAGGACGCCACGCCGTCTCCTCCCAAGCTCCAGCAGAGAAATACGGCGAGTCGTGGCACCTCACACGTTTGGCCCATGCACACATCCGACACACACTCACGCGCTCAACTAAACAGGGCTCGAAAATCGCCGTCCGTCGCGCGCGATTGTTCTGAAATGCGGCGAGCGCTCCAACCGGGTCAGTGGTCGGAGCTCGCCCATCGTGTCGTTGCTGCGTCGGCGGGATCATCGGTTGTGGTCGGTCACATTGATGGGGTAGAGGTGCGGATTTTAATTGACACAGGGGCATCGGCGACCATTATATCTGATTTGATTTATAACATCCTTCCCGTTCAAAGTCGTCCCTTGCTCCCTGTTAACGTGCCATGCTATGCTGCTAACGGGGGCTCGCTGGGCATTATTGGGCAAATCCGCGCCAAAATTTGCATTGGAGACATTAAATTATCCGGGCCTGTTTTGGTTTCCTCCTCACTCGCGGTTCCGTGCCTGTTGGGGACAGATTTCTTGGCCAAAATGCCCATCCGTATCCTGATTGACCAGGGGTGCATCGAGCTCCCATCGGGCCGACGTGTTACATTTTTGTCTTCCCCCACCACGGAGCGTCGGGCGTTTGCCACCGTGCAGGCGCTCGTGACAAAAACTGTGCGCGTACCTCCGGGGGCTCAGATGCTCGTCCCTCCTAGGTTGCGTCGGCCGTTTGCTGAAGGGGTTGCGGATCGGGGGGTCTTGTTGGGACCATCTCGAGCCGGGGTCAATAGACCCGATTTGCTAGTGGCTCAGACCATGGTGAGAGGGGATGGGGACCCCTTCATTGCAGTCCTTAATGTAGGATCGCGAACGGCCGTGGTTCCTCAAGGGACCGTGCTTGCACACGCAACGCCGGTACCCTATGAAGAACCACTCGTGGGTCAGGTAACCACCGATCCTCCGTCGCGACCGCATTCGGACTGTGATGACGGATGGCTGGATGCGCTTTGCGCGGGATCAGTGGACCTGTCCGACTCGCAGCGCGCGCAGCTGCGAGTTCTCCTGAGCGAATTTGCTGACGTTTTTAGTCAACACAAATTTGATATTGGTTGTACTAAATTGCTGCGACACCATATTGACACGGGTGACAGCGCGCCAATCCGCCAAAATCCCTTTCGGTTGAGTCCCGCCGAAAAGGATCATGTCAAATCGGCTGTTGATGACATGCTAGCCGCCGATATCATTTCCCCTTCCAACAGCCCGTGGGGCGCGCCGATCGTTTTGGTGAAAAAACACGACGGCTTACTGCGGTTTTGTGTCGACTTTCGGCATTTGAACAAAATTTCTGTGGCAGATGCGTACCCGCTTCCTCGAATGGATGAGTCGCTCGATGCCTTGGCGGGGGCGCGATTCTTTTCCACCCTCGATTTACTATCTGGATTCTGGCAGCTTCCTCTGGATGACGAATCAAAACCTAAGACTGCTTTTCGTACACCGCAAGGTCTCTTCCAATTTAACCGGTTGCCGATGGGTTTACATTCTGCGCCGGCAACTTTTCAGCGGTTAATGGAACTGGTCTTGGCAGGCTTGCAATGGGATTCGTGTTTAATTTACTTGGACGATGTCATCGTCTTTAGTAATTCCTTCGAGGATCACCTCCAGAGGTTGCATGCTGTTTTTCTCAAAATGCGGGCTGCCAATTTAAAATTTAAACCGCAGAAGTGCCATTTGCTCCGCGAATCGGTGCGATATTTGGGTCACATTGTTGGGCGCTCGGGGATATCCACTGATCCCGCCAAAACGGAATGCGTCAGCTCCTGGCCGACTCCCACCTCGGTGGGAGAGGTCAGGAGTTTCATTGGGTTCGCGTCGTATTATCGACGGTTTGTGGCTGACTTCGCTACGATCGCGAAACCATTGCATGCCTTGACGTCCAAGGGAGTCAGGTTTCATTGGGGGCCGGAGGAGGAAGCTGCTTTTCGCGCCCTCCGGAATGCCCTGGTGGGGGCTCCGCCGTTGAATTACCCCGATTTCTCACAACCCTTCTTGCTCGATACAGATGCAAGTAACACGGGCATCGGGGGCGTGCTGTCCCAGCTCATTGGGGGCGTAGAACATGTGGTGGCTTACGGTAGTCGGGTACTGTCTCCAGCCGAACAACGGTACTGCGTTACCCGTCGGGAATTATTGGCAATTGTTTATTTCATTCAGCAGTACCGCCCGTATCTGTACGGTCGGCGTTTCACCGTCCGTACAGATCATGCGGCCCTACAGTACGCCCTGCGGGTTCAACAACCATCGGGCCAGTTGTCTCGATGGTTGGAGATTTTCCAAGACTATGACTTTGTCACCACATATCGTAAGGGCGTCCGCCACACGAACGCTGACGCCCTGTCGCGGTTGCCACCCACTTCGGAGTGCGCTTGCCTCTAGTGTTCGGGGCGTTGTAGGCCCCCGAACGTCACCACCGATTCGGTCCTCGTGGCCGCCGCCGATGCGCCTTTGGCTTTGGGTCCTATCGAGCAGGAAGGGAGGGATTCGTTGCTGGGGTTGTCGGTCGCGGAATGGGGACGCCTCCAAATGGAGGACACCTCCCTCCTCGCTCTGCGCCGTCGCGCCGGGGGGGTTGGTCAGGGGGTGGCGAACGTTGACTCATGGGGGTTGTTCCAGGGTCTTTTAATGCACTGGGACGGAAAAACCCGCCGCCAGCGGCTCGTGGTGCCTGCAGCATTAAGGGGTAAGGTGGTATGGGCTGTTCATGAGCGGCTTCTGCACTTGGGGGTTCACAAGACCTTTGCCACGCTCCAGCTCGATTTCTTCTGGCCGGGCATGGCAAAGGACGTGGGGGATCTCCTGGGGTCGTGCACGCAATGCGCGCAGCGGAAGCCACCTGCTAGGGGGTCCAACCCTCCGCTGCAGTCCATAAAGGTTTCCCGGGTTAACGAGCTCGTTGCTCTAGACATACTCGGCCCATTTCCCGCTACACCCAGGGGGAATAGGTATTTATTGACAGGGGATGGCCTATGGCCTGGCGCCTGGCCAACCAGTCGGCAGCAGCCATCGCGGAGGCCTTTGTCCAGGGCTATGTCCTCGACAAGGGTGCTCCGGAACGGCTGCTTACTGACCAGGGTAAGAATTTTTCGGGAAAACTCCTCCGCGAGGTGTGCGACCTCTTGGGTACGGAGAAAATTCGGACCTCCCCGTATCACCCACAAACTGACGGGATGGTGGAACGGCTGCATCGGACCATCACGTCTATGCTGTCCCAGCAGGTGTCAGTATCCCAGACAGATTGGGACCTTCGCATAGCCGGTGTGTTGCAGGCCTACAGGATGGCTCCCCATGCGGCCACCGGATTTTCCCCCTTTTTAATGTATGGACGCGAGGCTAACCCCCCTGTAACGACCCAGCTGAAGCTCTCGGCGCCCCAGGCGAAGTCTAACTTGTCCGAACACGTTAAATTTAACATCAGCAAATTGTCTGAGGCATGGGAAGCGGCCGTGCAAAATTCTGAACTCCGCCAGAGGGCGAACGAGAGGCTTCGGCTGGGGCGGGTACATGTGTTCAAATGGAAACCAGGGGACAGGGCATGATTTGCACTGTCCCCAGGTGCCGCTGGCAACCTCGCCAAAATTGGTACGGCCGTGGCGGGGGCCAGTGGAGGTCGTACAGGTCCTGCGGCCGCAATGTGTTCGCGTCAAATGGGGGAGGCGTCGGTGGTACGTGCACCCCTCAAGGTTGAAACCGTTCATCGCGCCGCCCCGTGGTTCACACACACACACGCATGGCCAAACGTGTGAGGGTTCCGCCGACTCCCCGACGTCGCTGCTCTCGCCTAACCTGACATCAACTGTTCCGTCTCCAGGTGCAACAGGAGTGACGGGTCCACGCCCGCCAACCCCTCCCGGAGGGGTCGGGGGTCACTCGGCAGCGACGCCAGACTCTCTTGCACCCGGATCGTCAACAACCGCCACTGAGCGTGCCGGGACGGGCCCTTGTGACGGGCCCGCCGCGAGAACGCGCGCCAAAACGCGCAGACTATTGTGAGGTCGGCCGTTGGGGGGCCTTTCGGACAGTGGGGGGGGGGGGGGGTGGCGTCCGGTGTGCGTGTATATATGTCGGTTTTGGGGTAATTATTCGGGGGGGTGCGTCGGGTTATTTTTTTTCTCTCTTCCTGTTGTTGTTCTTGTTATGGTTCTCTTTGTTCTTGTTAAAATTACGCGAGGCACACACACGGTTTTCGGGTGAGATGCACCTTTATTCTAAAACATTTTTTGCAGCCGGGGACGGCTGCGAGCTGTACAGGGGGGGGGGGTGATGTAGAGGTGTAATTGTGCATGGCCACGGATGTTGAGCTGTAATTGTGCATGGCCACGGATGGCTAACAAACACAAGGGGCGGGGTTACGGCCGTACACAGGGGAGGTGCTCGCACCGACGTCCGCACCTGCATCCCCCACGGGCACCTCCCGGGGGCCGAGCCCTATAAAAGGTGGTGAGCCGGAGGGCTCGAGGTCGGAGCTCAGCTTTAACCAGAGAAGAAGGAAGACCTGCTAGAATAGGCCCCAGAGCTCCCCTGGCTCGCTGTCCTTATAAGGGCCGACCAGGGCAAGCCGGTGGCGTGGCCCCGAGAGCCCAGACCGACGAGCAGGTCTGGAGACTCAGGGAGCCGGGATCCCAGCTTGACCAGGGCTGGGATAGATAGCCTCCCCTAGCTCCGTAGTGGAGGACTTGGGCATAGGTTAGCGGGGTTAGCTGTTGTGTATCCCTGTAACCCAGTGACCCGTAATTACTGTGTATGCACAAGTTGGTGTAATAAACAAGTGTGCCTCCGATCCTGTCGTCAAGCCTCCTACATACTTACTACACAGGTATGAGACTTGGCATGGGTTCAATGTTTCCATAAAAATAACTTTCACATTTTTCGGGCTGGGCCACACTGCGGCAGAAAAGTGTCACGAGAGGCGGCATTAAAAGGGGTCGCACAAAATGACGGCATCCATCCGACGTGCAATACCGTTTGAGACAAGGTAAAAATAAATAAATGATCCTGACCTTTGTATCCACTTCTACAGCTGCAACGGTCGGATAATTCTGCTGCAGTTATCCTCATCACCACCAACCATCATCTGTTCGCTGCTGGATGAAGGTCTCCCCCTTGCCATCATGAGCCACAATCTATCCACTGCTGATGGGAATGGTGTGCAGATTCCTTCATCCAGCAGGACAGATTATGGCTGATGATGGTCTCCCCAAGTCATCACCAGCCCGCAAGCTCTCGCAATGCAAGTCCACCCCCATTTCTGCACACGAGTTGATCGGATCGCTCCACCTCTGCATTCATTGCAAGTTAAATGATATACTTTGTAAAGATCAATACCGGTTCTCAAGCTCAAGATACACGCATTGAATGGTGCTTGTAAAAAATATCTTTTCATTTGTACATTCTCTACCGAGGTTTCATTCGCATATGCACCAGGGCCCGTGCCAACTATTCTACGCCACTGGGTGCCCTAGTTAAACAGCATGGCTCATACACAGGAGGTGGATGGCATTCTTAGTGGTGGCAGTTCAGAGTGGGCTGCAGCAGGGAGCGTTATTGCTTCCCACGCACTACCTGCTGGGTCTGTCTCGTGACCTCCTCCTGCACCTAGCCTGGCACAGTAGGGAGGTACAGCTGGTGGTGCATCTACCGGTCATCTCAGTCAGCGAACCCATGGCACCTGCTGGGTCTGCCCCGTGATCTCCTCCTGCACCTAGTCTGGCACAGTAGGGAGGTACAGCTGGTGGTGCATCTCCCGGTCATCTCAGTCAGCCAACCCATGGCACCTGCAGGGTCTGTCCCGAGACCCCCTCATGCACCTAGCCTGGCACAGTAGGGGTTACAGCTGGTGGTGCATCTACCAGTCATCTCAGTCAGCCAACCCATGGCACCTGCAGGGTCTGTCCCGAGACCCCCTCATGCACCTAGCCTGGCACAGTAGGGGGTACAGCTGGTGGTGCATCTACCAGTCATCTCAGTCAGCCAACCCATGGCACCTTCAGGGTCTGTCCCGAGACCTCCTCATGCACCTAGCCTGGTACAGTAGGGAGGTACAGCTGGTGGTGCATCTCCCGGTCATCTCAGTCAGCCAACCCATGGCACCTGCTGAGTCTGCCCCGTGACCTCCTCTTGCCAGCGGGCGTTCGACACTTCACGTAGCCTCAAGGTGCACATAGCCTGGCACAAGTGTCGTGGTGGCGTCACCACCACTTAGTGGCGAATGGCGGTTGTTGGTTGTCTCAATGTTGCCCTGTACATGTGTAGTGTTGTAAGGACAGACTCCTAAACTTCTTTATGGCACACACTGTTTATTATCTTAACACACAGTCCCTATCACACTAAGAGGTATATGGTCCCCTCACCCGTTACCCTCAGAAGGTACAAGCCTCCGGACCTTGCAGGCTGTCTAATTTCCCTGCTCTCCCAGCGTCCTCTGGCTGGACCTAGGGGATCTCTCCCCGACCACTGGTTACTCTGAGCCCTAGCCCTGATAAGAGCTGGAGGGCTTGGTCCAGGGTCCTAGATGTCTTCGGCCGTCTTGGGTCTTCGTGTAGCAGAACTCCTCCAGAGCTCTCAGCGCTCTGGCTTTTATACCTGTTCGTGGCCGGGTTGTCCAATCCCCGGCCACCTTGTGGGACCCTCTGATTGATCCTTCCCAATCTGGGGTTGGTTCCTACCTCTCCCCATTTGACCCTGACCGTTTGATTGAGCGGGAAACCCTTGTTTACGATCTGCTCTCTCACAGTTTGCCAACAGCGAGTAGTTAACACCACTACACTTATATGCTGCCTAACAGCAGCACTTGCTCCCAACGTTTTTTGGAAGCTCTTGTAGGTCACGGTGGTGGAGGGGAAGGGTTAGGAGGATCTTTTGTCTGTGTAAAGATTTGCCGGTGGTGGGGAGGGGGGGGGGCTTTAAAGGTGATTCTCAACTCTTGTTTTGCACACCCACCCCTCGCGGGCAGACAGACAGAGAGACAGACAGAGGGTGAGACGGAGAGAGCGTGGGGAGACAGACAGAAAAAACACAATGTAGGCCTTGTATCACAGTGTGTGGGGAGCGGTGGTGCAGCGGTTAGCGCTACACTGCGCTACGAACCCGGCGACACGGGTTCGATTCCCGCTCACGGCCAAAACACCGGTGACGATTATCTGAACCGGTCATGGGCCTCCCCTAGGTCGACTCAGCCTGAAATGAGTACCTGGTGCTATGTGTAGACATCGCCACTGGGGAGACAAAGGCGGCCGGGTGTGGTGCTGGCCACCCACCCCCTCGTGTGTCGTGCCGGCCTTCATAGGTGCTTGCTAACAGCACTTGCCCCAACAGCCTGTGACAGGCTATACGGGGGGTCTTTGTCTTTGTTTTGGTGCGTCAGTGTGTCTCGCGCTCGATGTTGCAAAATGATATTTTGTGGCCACTGGCTAAATAATTTTGAGATGATGGAGTGCTCAGGTCGACGATTATTTTTAATTGCCCTGGGGATTGGCACACGTCCTGGTTTTAAAATAAATTTTAAGAAAACCGTGCTCCTCATACATTAAAAAGGTTGTTGTTGTTAGATCGCGTGAGTACAAATTGCGTCATGGCCCCTACACACCCGACGCAGCTAAGGGCCATTTGGATATTAATATAACATCATTCGCGGGCCAAGCGAAATTATCAACTTGAAAGTTAGCCTCGTTATATTTGGACAAACATTTAATTAACTCGCTCCCGAATGCGATGGCTGGAACTGTTTCTCTTTGGCGAGGCATGGTGGTGATATTAGCCGGTATTGACGATGTTGCTGCTGCTCACAACTGCTTTTCCAGGTTTGCTCCAAGATTTATTGAATTTAGAGTCCCGCCAGCGATTGCCTTGGCAGGGCCACACCCAAATGATTTCGCATAAACAACGCGTCAATTAGTGTACTTCTTCAGCCACGCCGTGCTAATGGGAGGTGGGGTGTATGTACGGTGATCTTTTTAAATCCTTTATATTAAGTTCACTTGCTTGCTTGCTTGCCCCAGCAGTCTGTTGAGGCTACACGGGGGACCTTTGTCTGTGTCTACCTTCACAGGTGCTGCTGCTACTCGCTACTAACAGCACTTGCCCCAGCAGTCTGTTGAGGCTACACGGGAGACCTTTGTCTGTGTATACCTTCATAGGTGCTGCTGCTACTCGCTACTAACAGCACTTGCCCCGAAAGTTGGTGAGGCTACACGGGGGACCTTTGTCTGTGTCTACCTTCATAGGTGCTGCTACTACTCGCTACTAACAGCACTTGCCCCAGCAGTCTGTTGAGACTACACGGGGGACCTTTGTGTCGCACGCACGCACAGCAAAGCCCCCAGGGGGGTAGCCGTGACTAATGACAGAGCTGCAAGTAACTCTGAGGGTCCCTGGCACCACTGTTCCCTGACTTCCCTCTGTGTTGGATTCTGGTCTTTCATAACGAGAGAGATGGGGTGGGAGTTGTGGTTCGTGTGGGTTTGAAGGGATTTAACTGTAACCGTGTGTGTGTGTGTCTGTGTGTGTGCATGTGCGTGCGTGTGTCCGCGTGCGTGTGTGTGCGTGCGCGTGGGTGTGTGTGTGCGTGTGTGTGTGCATGTGCGTGTGTGTGTGCGTGTGTGTGCGTGTGTGTGCGCGTGTGTGCGCATGTGCGTGCGTGTGTCCGCGTGTGTGCGCGTGTGTGTGTGTCTGTGTGTGTGTCTGTGTGTGTGTCTGTGTGTGTGTCCGTGTGTGTCTGTGTGTGTCTGGTGGTACATCAGCTGCAGTCGTTTCAGTCAGTTGGTGCCTCAAATATTGGAAGAGGTCACCCCCTGTGAGTGGCTGGCTGAGGTGCCAGCTGTTGAGGAAGTACTGAGGGCGATCCGGAGTCTGAGACCAGGGAAGGCACCGGGCAGAGATGATCTCCCAAGCGAAATGCTGAGGGAGGGTGGCGTTTGTGCACAGACTGCCCTATATGACATCATAACAACAGTCTGGACCACTGGACGGGTTCCGCAGGACTGGAAGGATGCCCTGGTGGTCCCTCTCTTTAAGAAGGGGGACCGTACCGACTGTAACAACTACAGGGGCATCTCACTCCTCAGTGTGCCGGGTAAGGTCCTGGCAAGGATTATTCAACATCGCCTTGCCAGGCATGCTGAGGAGAGGCTTGCGGAGCCCCAATGCGGTTTCAGGAAAGGGCGGTCCTGCACAGATACCATATTTTCTGTCCGTCTGCTACAGCAGAGGTGTAGGGAATTCCAAAAAGACCTACATCTCTGCTTTATTGACCTGGTCAAGGCCTATGATACCATCAGTAGGACTGGGCTCTGGGTTGTTCTTCGTGCTTTCGGAGTCCCTGACCCTCTGCTCACGATCATTAAGGACCTTCATGATGGTGAGCGGGCCCGGGTAAAACTATGTGGCCGGGAGTCGGAGCCTTTCCCTGTACACCTTGGGGTGCGACAGGGATGTCCTCTGGCTCCCACATTATTTAACATCTGTTTCGACTGCGTAGTTCGTGAAGCCTTCAATAGCTGTACCGGGGGAATTTCCATTTGGTACAGATAAAATGGGAGGCTGATCGACGCCCGGGTGCGATCAAGGGATGGCTCCCTATTGGTCAACTACGTTATGTATGCCGATGATTTGGTAATAGCTGCTCATTCAGAAGAGGAGTTGGAGACGCTGCTGCTGAGACTGGAGCGTGCCACTAAGAGGTGGGGCCTTACCATCAGCCCCACCAAAACTAAGCACCTGCCTGGGTATTTTGTACCATCGGACACTCCACCCCCACAACTCCCAATTGGTGATGGGGCAGTTGTGGAGAGAGTGGAGAGTTTCCCATACCTGGGCAGTGTGCTTATGACCGGCTCCAGTTTATCAGCAGAGGTCTCACTCCGAATCAGTCGAGCGGCAATATCTTTTCATCGGTTGCGTAACGCTGTGTGGAAGCTATCTGGTCTGTCGCTCCGCACAAAGCTTCAGGTCTTCTCGGCCACGGTCATTCCCTCCCTTCTCTACGCTTGCGAAACGTGGACCCCCCTAATGGAGCATCTTCGCCGGTTGGAAACATTTAGGCTGGCCTGCCTACGATCCATCCTGGGTTTAACCAGGCTGGATTGTGTGAGGAGCTCACAAGTCCTTGAAATATCTGGGCAAAGTCCCATCTGTGAGCTCCTCCGGCAGGCAAGGCTGCGTTGGCTGGGTCATGTAGCCCGCATGCCCAGCCACCGCATGCCTAAACAGCTTTTGTTCGGCCGGATCGAGGGGGCTAAACGGGCGTGGCACGGGCTAGAGAAGAAATGGAGTGATGTGGTACAGGAGGACGTGGAGCTGAGTGGACTTGCCGATGACTGGTACCAGCGGTGTCAAGATCGGCCTCAGTGGAGGAGGCTCGTGAAGGACGCTGCTACTGGGCAGTTGGAGGCAGTCGCCCTCCAACAACAACGGAGGGCGGAGGAGCGACGCTCACAACAACGAGCGGAGCGCCGGGTGGCTAAAGCACAGCAAGTTGGTACAGTAGGGGGCACAGGTGGTGCATCAGCCAGTCATCTCGGTCATCTCGGTCAGTCGACCCGTGGCACCTGGGTCTGCCCCGTGACCTCCTGCCAGCGGGCGTTCGACACTTCACGTGGCCTCAAGGTGCACATGGCCTGGCACAAGCGTCGTGGTGACGTCACCGCCACTTAGTGGCGAATGGCGGTTGTTGTTGTGTCCGTGTGTGTGTGTGTGTCTGTGTGTGTCTGTGTGTGTGTCTGTGTGTGTCTGGTGGTACATCAGCTGCAGTCGTCTCAGTCAGCACCTGGGTCTGACCCCGCGACCTCCTGCACCTAGCCTGGCACAAGCGTCGTGGTGACGTCACCGGCATTTAGTGACGAATGGCGGTTGTTGTGTGTGCGTGTGTCTGTGTAGTAAGTATGTAGGAGGCTTGACGACAGGATCGGAGGCACACTTGTTTATTACACCAACTTGTGCATACACAGTAATTACGGGTCACTGGGCTACAGGGATACACAACAGCTAACCCCGCTAACCTATGCCCAAGTCCTCCACTACGGAGCTAGGGGAGGCTATCTATCCCAGCCCTGGTCAAGCTGGGATCCCGGCACCCTGAGTCTCCAGACCTGCTCGTCGGTCTGGGCTCTCGGGGCCACGCCACCGGCTTGCCCTGGTCGACCCTTATAAGGACAGCGAGCCAGGGGAGCTCTGGGGCCTATTCTAGCAGGTCTTCCTTCTTCTCTGGTTAAAGCTGAGCTCCGACCTCGAGCCCTCCGGCTCACCACCTTTTATAGGGCTCGGCCCCCGGGAGGGGCCCGTGGGGGATGCAAGTGCGGACGTCGGTGCGAGCACCTCCCCTGTGTACGGCCGTAACCCCGCCCCTTGTGTTTGTTAGCCATCCGTGGCCATGCACAATTACACCTCAACATCCGTGGCCATGCACAATTACACCTCTACATCACCCCCCCCCTGTACAGCTCGCAGCCGTCCCCGGCTGCAAAAAAGAATATAGAATAAAGGTGCATTTTACCTGAAAACCGTGTGTGTGCCTCGCGTAATTTTAACAAGAACAAAGAGAACTTTAACAAGAACAACAACAGGAAGAGAAAAAAAATAACCCGACGCACCCCCCCGAATAAATACCCCAAAACCGACATATATACACGCACACCGGACGCCACCCCCCCCACTGTCCGCAAGGCCCCCCAACGGCCGACCTCACAATAGTCTGCGCGTTTTGGCGCGCGTTCTCGCGGCGGGCCCGTCACAAGGGCCCGTCCCGGCACGCTCAGTGGCGGTTGTTGACGATCCGGGTGCAAGAGAGTCTGGCGTCGCTGCCGAGTGACCCCCGACCCCTCCGGGAGGGGTTGGCGGGCGTGGACCCGTCACTCCTGTTGCACCTGGAGACGGAACAGTTGATGTCAGGTTAGGCGAGAGCAGCGACGTCGGGGAGTCGGCGGAACCCTCACACGTTTGGCCATGCGTGTGTGTGTGTGAACCACGGGGCGGCGCGATGAACGGTTTCAACCTTGAGGGGTGCACGTACCACCGACGCCTCCCCCATTTGACGCGAACACATTGCGGCCGCAAGACCTGTACGACCTCCACTGGCCCCCGCCACGGCCGTACCAATTTTGAGGAGGTTGCCAGCGGCACCTGGGGACAGTGCAACCATGCCCTGTCCCCTGGTTTCCATTTGAACACATGTACCCGCCCCAGCCGAAGCCTCTCGTTCGCCCTCTGGCGGAGTTCAGAATTTTGCACGGCAGCTTCCCGCGCCTCAGACAATTTGCTGATGTTAAATTTAACGTGTTCGGACAAGTTAGACTTCGCCTGGGGCGCCGAGAGCTTCAGCTGGGTCGTTACAGGGGGGTTAGCCTCGCGTCCATACATTAAAAAGAAAGGGGAAAATCCGGTGGCCGCATGGGGAGCCATCCTGTAGGCCTGCAACACACCGGCTATGCAAAGGTCCCAATCTGTCTGGGATACTGACACCTGCTGGGACAGCATAGATGTGATGGTCCGATGCAGCCGTTCCACCATCCCGTCAGTTTGTGGGTGATACGGGGAGGTCCGAATTTTCTCCGTACCCAAGAGGTCGCACACCTCGTGGAGGAGTTTTCCCGAAAAATTCTTACCCTGGTCAGTAAGCAGCCGTTCCGGAGCACCCTTGTCGAGGACATAGCCCTGGACAAAGGCCTCCGCGATGGCTGCTGCCGACTGGTTGGCCAGGGGCCAGGCCATATGCCATCTCGTGAAGTACTCGACCCCTGTCAATAAATACCTATTCCCCCTGGGTGTAGCGGGAAATGGGCCGAGTATGTCTAGAGCAACGAGCTCGTTAACCCAGGAAACCTTTATGGACTGCAGCGGAGGGTTGGACCCCCTAGCAGGTGGCTTCCGCTGTGCGCATTGCGTGCACGACCCCAGGAGATCCCCCACGTCCTTTGCCATGCCCGGCCAGAAGAAATCGAGCTGGAGCGTGGCAAAGGTCTTGTGAACCCCCAAGTGCAGAAGCCGCTCATGAACAGCCCATACCACCTTACCCCTTAATGCTGCAGGCACCACGAGCCGCTGGCGGCGGGTTTTTCCGTCCCAGTGCATTAAAAGACCCTGGAACAACCCCCACGAGTCAACGTTCGCCACCCCCTGACCAACCCCCCCGGCGCGACGGCGCAGAGCGAGGAGGGAGGTGTCCTCCATTTGGAGGCGTCCCCATTCCGCGACCGACAACCCCAGCAACGAATCCCTCCCTTCCTGCTCGATAGGACCCGAAGCCAAAGGCGCATCGGCGGCGGCCACGAGGACCGAATCGGTGGTGACGTTCGGGGGCCTACAACGCCCCGAACCCAAGAGGCAAGCGCACTCCGAAGTGGGTGGCAACCGCGACAGGGCGTCAGCGTTCGTGTGGCGGACGCCCTTACGATATGTGGTGACAAAGTCATAGTCTTGGAGAATCTCCAACCATCGAGACAACTGACCCGATGGTTGTTGAACCCGCAGGGCGTACTGTAGAGCCGCATGATCTGTACGGACGGTGAAACGCCGACCGTACAGATACGGGCGGTACTACTGAATGAAATAAACAATTGCCAATAATTCCCGACGGGTAACGCAGTACCGTTGTTCGGCTGGAGACAGTACCCGACTACCGTAAGCCACCACATGCTCTACGCCCCCAATGAGCTGGAACAGCACGCCCCCGATGCCCGTGTTACTTGCATCTGTATCGAGCAAGAAGGGTTGTTAGAAATCGGGTTAATTCAACGGCGGAGCCCCCACCAGGGCATTCCGGAGGGCGCGAAAAGCAGCTTCCTCCTCCGGCCCCCAATGAAACCTGACTCCCTTGGACGTCAAGGCATGCAATGGTTTCGCGATCGTAGCGAAGTCAGCCACAAACCGTCGATAATACGACGCGAACCCAATGAAACTCCTGACCTCTCCCACCGAGGTGGGAGTCGGCCAGGAGCTGACGCATTCCGTTTTGGCGGGATCAGTGGATATCCCCGAGCGCCCAACAATGTGACCCAAATACCGCACCGATTCGCGGAGCAAATGGCACTTCTGCGGTTTAAATTTTAAGTTGGCAGCCCGCATTTTGAGAAAAACAGCACGCAACCTCTGGAGGTGTTCCTCGAAGGATTTGCTAAAGACGATGACATCGTCCAAGTAAATTAAACACGAATCCCATTGCAAGCCTGCCAAGACCAGTTCCATTAACCGCTGAAAAGTTGCCGGCGCAGAATGTAAACCCATCGGCAACCGGTTAAATTGGAAGAGACCTTGCGGTGTACGAAAAGCAGTCTTAGGTTTTGATTCGTCATCCAAAGGAAGCTGCCAGAATCCAGATAGTAAATCGAGGGTGGAAAAGAATCGCGCCCCCGCCAAGGCATCGAGCGACTCATCCATTCGAGGAAGCGGGTACGCATCTGCCACAGAAATTTTGTTCAAACGCCGAAAGTCGACACAAAACCGCAGTGAGCCGTCGTGTTTTTTCACCAAAACGATCGGCGCGCCCTACGGGCTGTTGGAAGGGGAAATGATATCGGCGGCTAGCATGTCATCAACAGCCGATTTGACATGATCCTTTTCGGCGGGACTCAACCGAAAGGGATTTTGGCGGATTGGCGCGCTGTCACCCGTGTCAATATGGTGTCGCAGCAATTTAGTACAACCAATATCAAATTTGTGTTGACTAAAAACGTCAGCAAATTCGCTCAGGAGAACTCGCAGCTGCGCGCGCTGCGAGTCGGACAGGTCCACTGATCCCGCGCAAAGCGCATCCAGCCATCCGTCATCACAGTCCGAATGCGGTCGCGACGGAGGATCGGTGGTTACCTGACCCACGAGTGGTTCCTCATAGGGTACCGGCATTGCGTGTGCAAGCACGGTCCCTTGAGGAACCACGGCTGTTCGCGATCCTACATTAAGGACTGCAATGAAGGGGTCCCTATCCCCTCTCACCATGGTCTGAGCCGCTAGCAAATCGGGTCCATTGACCCCGGCTCGAGATGGTCCCAACAAGACCCCCCGATCCGCAACCCCTTCAGCAAACGGCCGACGCAACCTAGGAGGGACGAGCATCTGAGCCCCCGGAGGTACGCGCACAGTTTTTGTCACGAGCGCCTGCACGGTGGCAAACGCCCGACGCTCCGTGGTGGGGGAAGACAAAAATGTAACACGTCGGCCCGATGGGAGCTCGATGCACCCCTGGTCAATCAGGATACGGATGGACATTTTGGCCAAGAAATCCGTCCCCAACAGGCACGGAACTGCGAGTGAGGAGGAAACCAAAACAGGCCCGGATAATTTAATGTCTCCAATGCAAATTTTGGCGCGGATTTGCCCAATAATGCCCAGCGAGCCCCCGTTAGCAGCATAGCATGGCACGTCAACAGGGAGCAAGGGACGACTTTGAACGGGAAGGATGTTATAAATCAAATCAGATATAATGGTCGCCGATGCCCCTGTGTCAATTAAAATCCGCACCTCTACCCCATCAATGTGACCGACCACAACCGATGATCCCGCCGACGCAGCAACGACACGATGGGCGAGCTCCGACCACTGACCCGGTTGGAGCGCTCGCCGCATTTCAGAACAATCGCGCGCGACGGACGGCAATTTTCGAGCCCTGTTTAGTTGAGCGCGTGAGTGTGTGTCGGATGTGTGCATGGGCCAAACGTGCGAGGTGCCACGACTCGCCGTATTTCTCTGCTGGAGCTTGGGAGGAGACGGCGTGGCGTCCTGACGAGGTGTCGCCCCGCGCTGACGGGGAGCCCGGCATCCTGACGCAACGTGGCCTTGCAGGCCACAGTTGTAGCAGCGTGTGAGCGCCCCAGATGGCCTGGGCTGCTCCTGGCGGCTCGGTCCATTCCGAGCCTGTGGTGCCGCCGATCTCCATTCCCCTCACCGCTCCACCCCGCAGACCTCCTCCGATGGGAGGGCGGTGGCCGCCATGGCATGGCCGGCCGCCCCCTTGGCCGCCTTTCGACGTAGGGACCGCAAGCCCCCGTGGATGTGGCGCGCGACCAGCAGGGACGACATCTCTGCGTCGTCTTGAGCCAGGACGTTGACGTCCAGCTCATCAGCGAGTAGCAGCAGCTTCTCAGCCACCATGGCATCCACTCCTTCCTCGTCCATCCGTGGAAAAGCAGCCTTCGCCAGGGCCAGGAGAGCCGTCCGGAAGGCCAGGGGCGATTCGTTGGCGTCCCGATGCCGATCGTGGAACAGCTGCCTGCAGTCCGAAGGCGGCCCATAGACGGCTGACAGCAGCTGCAGCGCCAGGTGCAGCGTGGCGCGCTTTTCCTTAGGCGCCGAGGTGAGGGTAGCCAGGGCGTCGTTGTCCAGCATCGCCGGCAGCGCGCGTAGAGTCTCGGCGTCCGTCCAGTTCGCCATCTCTTGATGAGCGATGAACCGCCTCTTGAAGCCGCCCCAGTCTCCGTCCGCGCCCACGAGTTCTTTGAGAGGCGGCAGACGCTGCTGTAAGGCAACGTCCGTGGCTGCAGATCGCTCTCCGTCGCTCCCAGCAGATGATACAGTGTGGGCGGGCTGTGAGCATGGCATCGGCGGTCGCTCTGATGTTGACGCGCTGGCCGGTGTTGATGATGTCACGACTTGTGCTTGGCGCTCAGCAGTCACCTGACGCGGGCCGGCCCCGCCCTCTGCTCGCACTGTAGTAGTGGCGGGAAATTTAACCGCGAGCCACGTCGGGGTGGCGGGAAACGTTGCCCCGCGTCGGCTGCCGTCGTCGTCCCGCGCAGCCCCTCCAGCCCCCAGCCGCGTGATCTCCTCCAACGCGGCGGCCGCGGCGTAGAGCAGCTCCGCCAGGCGGGAGTGAGCCAGCCGGAGTCCTTCGGCCGACGCATCTCCCCCTTCCTGTCGCAGCAGCGCGGGCGTACTCGGCCCTGGCTGCTCCAATCCGACCCCGGCCATCTCTGGTGGTGATTCGGCCGTGGCGTCTTCTATCTCCGACTCCCTGGTACGTGTCGTCCCTCATGTGTCCATCGTTGAACGTTTTACTTCTGACGCCAGATGTAGTAAGTATGTAGGAGGCTTGACGACAGGATCGGAGGCACACTTGTTTATTACACCAACTTGTGCATACACAGTAATTACGGGTCACTGGGCTACAGGGATACACAACAGCTAACCCCGCTAACCTATGCCCAAGTCCTCCACTACGGAGCTAGGGGAGGCTATCTATCCCAGCCCTGGTCAAGCTGGGATCCCGGCACCCTGAGTCTCCAGACCTGCTCGTCGGTCTGGGCTCTCGGGGCCACGCCACCGGCTTGCCCTGCTCGGCCCTTATAAGGACAGCGAGCCAGGGGAGCTCTGGGGCCTATTCTAGCAGGTCTTCCTTCTTCTCTGGTTAAAGCTGAGCTCCGACCTCGAGCCCTCCGGCTCACCACCTTTTATAGGGCTCGGCCCCCGGGAGGGGCCCGTGGGGGATGCAGGTGCGGACGTCGGTGCGAGCACCTCCCCTGTGTACGGCCGTAACCCCGCCCCTTGTGTTTGTTTGCCATCCGTGGCCATGCACAATTACAGCTCAACATCCGTGGCCATGCACAATTACACCTCTACAGCTGTAACGCGGCGGTGAGCTCAGCGCCTCGGGGGAACGGCCCTTCTTCTTCAGAGCAGAGCAGCGGCGTAGTAGCCAGTGCGCTGCCTTGTGGCTTGTGCTCGCTGAACCATCGTCAGCCGTGATTGATCCGCGGCTGAACGAAAGCCTCCCCAGCTCTCGTCACCTCTCAAGATCCCAACACGGGATTCTGGGATTCTAGATTTGAAGCTTTCGTGACTGCAATCTCTCATTTACTTGATACAGCTGTCGTGGCTGTGACGGTACCACCTGAAGACGGAAG